>NC_141877.1:233462971-233613923 GCF_056163025.1 Triticum urartu
TCCATAGCCATTCCGAGATATATTGCCATGCAACTTCCATCATCATCGTATACATGACTTCAGCATTCATTGTCATATTGCTTTGCATGATCGTAAGATAGCTAGCATGATGTTTTCATGGCTTGTCCGTTTTTTGATGTCATTGCTATGCTAGATCATTGCACATCCTGGTACAGCGCCGGAGGCATTCATATAGAGTCATATCTGTGTTCTAGCATTGAGTTGTAAGTAAAGAAAAGTGTGATAGTCAGCATTATTAGAGCATTGCCCCGGTGAGGAAAGGATGATGGAGACCATGATTCCCCCACAAGTCGGGATGAGACTCCAGACGAATAAAAAAAGAGAAAGGCCAAAAAAGGAGAAGGCCCAAAAAAATGAAAAAAAATGAGAGAAAAAGAGAGAAGGGGCAATGTTACTATCCTTTTACCACACTTGTGCTTCAGAGTAGCACCATGTTCTTCATATAGAGAGTCTATTAAGTTATCACTTTCATATACTAGTGGGAATTTTCATTATAAAACTTGGCTTGTATATTCCGATGATGGGCTTCCTCAAACGCCCGAGGTCTTCATGAGCAAGCAAGTTGGATGCACACCCACTTAGTTTTCAGTCTCAACTTTCATATACTTATAGCTCTTAGTGCATCCGTTGCATGGCAATCCCTACTCACTCACATTGATATCTATTGATTTGCATCTCCATAGCCCGTTGATACGCCTAGTTAATGTGAGACTATCTTCTCCTTTTTTTCTACACAACCACCATTATATTCCACCTATAGTGATATGTCCATGGCTCACGCTCATGTATTGCGTGAAAGTTGAAAAGTTTTGAGAACGTCAAAAGTATGAAACAATTGCTTGGCTTGTCATCGGGTTGTGCATGATGTGAATATTTTGTGTGGTGAAGATGGAGCATAGCCAGACTATATGATTTTGTAGGGATAACTTTCTTTGGCCATGTTATTTTGAAAAGACATGAATGCTTTATTAGTAGGCTTGAAGTATTATTGTTTTTATGTCAAATGATAGACTATTGCTTTGAATCACTCGTATCTTAATATTCATGCCATGATTAGATATGTGATCAAGATTATGCTAGGTAGAATTCCACATCAAAAATTATCTTTTTTATCATTTACCTACTCGAGGACGGGCAGGAATTAAGCTTGGGGATGCTGATATGTCTCCGCCGTATCTATAATTTTTTATTGTTCCATGCCAATATTCTACAACTTTCATATACCTTTGGCAATTTTTTATATTATTTTTGGGACTAACATATTGATCCAGTGCCCAGTGCCAGTTCTTGTTTGTTGCATGTTTTTTTGTTTCTTAGAATATCCATATCAAACGGAGTCCAAACGGGATAAAAACTGACGGAGATTATTTTTGGAATATTCAGAGAATATGGGAAGAAAAATCCATGCGAGACGGTGCCCGAGGGAGGCACGAGGCAGTGGGCGCGCCCCTAACCCTCGTGGGCCCCCCGTAAGGCGGTTAATGCCCTTCCTCGGCCGCAAGAAAGCTAATTTTTAGGAAAAAATGACGGTGAAGGTTTCAGTCCAATCGGAGTTACGGATCTCCATATATATACGAAACGGTGAAAGGGCAGCTAGGCAGAACGCAGAAACAAAGAGAGACGGAGAGACAGATCCAATCTCGGAGGGGCTCTCGCCCCTCCCATGCCATGGAGACCAAGGACCAGAGGGGAAACCCTTCTCCCATCAAGGGAGGAGGTCAAGGAACAAGAAGAATAAGGGGGGCCTCTCCCCCTCTCTTTCGGTGGCGCCGGAACACCGCCGGGGCCATCATCATCACCGCAATCTTCACCAACAACTTCACCACCATCATCACCAACTCTTCCCCCCTCTATGCAGCGCTGTAACCTCTCTCTTATCCGCTGTAATTTCTACTTAAACATGGTGCTCAACGCTATATATTATTTCCCAATGATGTATGGCTATCCTATGATGTTTGAGTAGATCCGTTTTGTCCTAATGGTTATTTGGTGATCATGATTGGTTTGAGTTGCATGTTTTATTAATGGTGTTGTCCTATAGTTCTCTCTGTGTCGCGCAAGCATGAGGGATTCCCTCTATAGGGTTTGCAATATGTTCATGATTTGCTTATGGTGGGTGGCGTGAGTGATAGAAACACATACCCGAGTAAGTAGGTTGTTTGCATATGGGATAAAGAGGACTTGATACTTTAATGCTATGGCTGGGTTTTACCTTAATGATCTTTAGTAGTTGCGGATGCTTGCTAGAGTTCCAATCATAAGTGCATATGATCCAAGTAGAGAAAGTATGTTAGCTTATGCCTCTCCCTCATATAAAATTGCAATAATGATTACCGGTCTAGTTATCGATTGCCTAGGGACAAATAACTTTCTCGTAACAAAAAGTTCTTTACTAAAACTAACTTAGTTGTGTCTTTATCTAAACAGCCCCTACTTTTTATTTACATGCTCTTTATTACCTTGCAAACCTATCCAAAAACACCTACAAAGTACTTCTAGTTTCATACTTGTTCTAGGTAAAGCGAACGTCAAGCGTGCGTAGAGTTGTATCGGTGGTCGATAGAACTTGAGGGAATATTTGTTCTACCTTTAGCTCCTCGTTGGGTTCAACACTCTTACTTATCAAAAACTATTGCGATCCCCTATACTTGTGGGTTATCAAAGAACATCATTGAGTGGGAGGAATGCTTGCCCATCGCCGAGTACGCCTACAATCGAGCATGACACTCTACCACCTGCAAGTCTTCAAGGTCATCTACGACTCCAACCCATTGTCACCATTGGACATCCTTCCACTACCGCTACAAGAACGAGCAAACATGGACACAAACGTAAGAGCAACTTATCTCAAAAAGATGCATGAACATACAAGGCACACGATCAAGCATCAAGTACACCATCTCACCACCAAGCTCAAGATAAACAAGCACCCCATGGTGTTCAGCCTAGGATATCTTGTGTGGCTACACCTTCGCAAAGATCGTTTCCCAAACGAGCACAAGTCCAAGCTACTACCTCGCACCGATGGAACTTTCAAGGTTCTAGCACACTACAATAACAATGCTTACAAGATCGACATCCCACGTGACAAGTACAACATAAGCGACATCTTCAATGTCAAGGATTTATCTACCAACCATGGTGATGAAGTTAACGATCTGAGATGGATCTCTCCCAAGGGGGGCAGATGATGCGGAGCATACTTCGGTCATCCCCATGGACACTACACCAACTCAACAAGCACCACGTGGACCCATGATAAGAGCTCGCGCACGCGCCATAAAAAACAAGGTGAACTCACCCCTCTATGATATTGATATGGATATGGATGGGACTTGGATGCTACCTCACCAAAGAGTGATATGTATCATTAGGTACGAGTACGACCCCCACCAAGCAGCTAAGGAACATCCCCAAGGCCTAGGAGAAGGGGACCAAAGCCACAAGAAGGAGGCCACCATGAAAGAGAAGACTGCACCTCCCAGGCCACCCCGTGCCAGCGGGTCATCTAGAGAGCTAGTGGACGCGAAACAGCACACCCCGTGCCCATGGGCCTCCCCACTGTAGCTATTCCGTGTGCATGGGGGTGTACCGTGCACACGGGGCCTACTTAGCCCATGCGCACGACCCTCACAGTAAGTTGGCCATGGTGTTCCTATTTTACCCTCTAGCTCGTCCCCCACCTCAAGTCACCTATATATGTCGTTCCTAAGACATTTGTTAGGGTTAGCAAAGTATTAAGAGACATTAGAGACGGATTTGCTCATCTACCACTCCTTTAGGATATCAAGACCTCCTAGGAGAAGATCCCTAGGGGATATCAAGACCCCTTCTAGGAAAGGATCTATCTAGATCATCAAGACCTCATCTCCTCTTGGATTTTAGAAGAACTCTATATTTGTGCTTGTTTTCCTTTGATTGATCTCGTATGCTTGTGGATCTCAACTATGTTATTCTAGTGGGTGTGTAATTGGGGTGTTTTAAGTGAATTCCCCTTGTGATTCTTGTTGTTCATCCATTTTCCCCTTCAAGTGTGAAAAGATCTCCAATTAGGGTTCCATCCTACAACAATCTTCCATTTGGGTAGTAAGCTTGGCGTAAAGGTAGTCCCGCATTCTTGCTTCGGATTGTCACAAGTCTGTGGCAAGTTGTTTGATGCGGTCGCCCAAAGCTTCATTTTCTTGATGCAAAGCTTGTTGAGTGCCAAAGAGTTTAAGCATCGTGACGTAGTCATTCTATTTGTCTTGCTCATCGAAGAGTGGGTTGGAGGTGCGCGGCCTATCCATCATGCTCAAGCAAATGTGAGCGGAAGAAAGAAAAGAACTAGACCAAATGTATCTTTTCCAATGTCGAAGATGGATCAATGGTCATCCAGTGTGTTATTAGTACAATTGGTACCAAATCTTGTCAATCTCACACCTATACAAGAAAAGCTTATGGAGTGGCTTGGCGAGGACAGTGACACAAAATTGATGCAATTGTTAGTAAGATAAAAATAATGTTGAAAGAGATTCACAAATTCACAAGTGAAACAAGTAGACCAATAACAATGGGTGGCACACAGAAACACACACACGGATAGGTAATTGGGGTTGTGCAACCAAAGAATGAGCACAAAATGTGAAATCCACGAAAAACTCTCATGTTACAAAATGCTAGAGGACGCTAGCACAACTTCTTGAAAGGGCGAGATATGAAACTTGTGCACAACCTATGAGAGACAAAACGTGTCAATTTTCTATTCCAAGTATGTTATTTAGTATGTTTCCCGGTGAACTCGCTCATGATGATCCAAGATGATCAATGATGGCAATATGGCATGCAATGTGGCCTAATTTTGTGGCTGTTGCTTACAAGCTCTTTTTTTCTCTACTTAAAAGATTTTCTCTCCTTTTTTTATATGGCCACTATGCGGAATGCTCAAACCAAGATGGCAATTATGTATATGCGGGAACAATGTGATGACACAAGAGATGATACGATGAGAAATGCACGCAATGAAAGCTATGTGGAATGCGTATCAGTAAAGTGCACAAGTAGTGTGGCCCGGGGTTAACAATGCAAAGCCAAGGAAAATGTACAATGATGTCGTCGCGGTTACCATCCTTGATTACGGTCGGGATGTCAAAATGGTGAAGTTGTCATTGTCGATGTTGAGTCTGTGGCGAAGTTGAGTGGAGGTGATGTCGATGAAGAACCGTTCGTAAGTAGCCGAAACAAGTTAGGAAACAGAAAACTGCAAACTCAAATTCTCAAATGGCAAATGGCAAATGTGTAAAAATTGTGGTTGGTTGTGGAAGTCGGTGGTAGTTTGCGGAAGGAATGGTGTGATAGAGGCAAAGGTGTCCCGTCTTTCGATGAGTGGTGGCTATCATTTGGTGGAGTAGACTTTGATGATCCGACTACGAACGTGCAAAAACATCGCGCCTTAGCAACCACTAAACCAACTCCAAGAGGTTATTGACCACGCCAGAGCACGATCAACCTGACCATGAGGGTCTGTTTCCTGCAGGCAAATGAAGAACAAGCAAGAAACTGAGATTGCAATCTGGATATTGTAGATATAAGATGAAAGCTTTATTGATGAAAGTGGGGTTCTATGACGTCTTGGTTTGGTCATTGAACACAAACGAAGTACGCAAGTTGCAGCTATGGCGAACTTTAATCTAAACAAAACCCAAAGTCTAAACGGTGCCTTGAGGGTTGTATTTTTAGGGGGAAATAGAGGGAATTTCGTCCCCCCTTGGCAAGGTGGGACTAAAACACCTCATGAGTCGTTTCCCCTACAATACAGACTCTAAAAAGTAGCCTACATGTAGTATTTCGAAATTACATGGGCCCGGCCCAAAAATAAGGTAGCACATCACCTATATTAAGATATGGAAGAAATTTATGAAAGAGTATCTTGTGTATTTCATCCATGCACTTGTACGTCATCATGGTGGCTCCAAAATGCTGAAAACTCCACTAGAAACTCCATTCTTGTTCCCCTTGCGCATGCCACCATCTCCATGCTTGATCATGCTCCAATGTTCATCCCTATTGTCCAACCTAGGCCCTTCATTTGTGAGCAAAACAAATGTATCCAATTTAGGCAGCATCATATTATCGTGAACCTTAGAATCGTTACCAAGAAACGAAAGTACCTGGTAATTTAATTGGTGTGTGCGAGCTCTGGTAATTGGTCCCAGCTATGTAACAGCAGGGGTCATGGGTGTAACTGTGGTATTGATGTACTCATCATCCTCCCCTTCTTGAATTTAAGTCATCCTCGATGGAAGCTCATCTTCCTTGCCCAAATAAAGCTTCAAATCTGCAATGTTAAAAGTGGGACTAACCCCAAAATCTGCAGGTAGCTCAAGTTTATATGCATTATCATTTATTTTTTCTAACACCTTAAAAGGACCATCAGCACGTGGCATTAGCTTTGACTTGCACAAATCAGGAAACCTATCTTTACGCAAATGTAACCAAACAAGATCTCCAGGTGCAAAGACAACACTCTTGCTGCCCTTATCTCCAACAAGTTTATATTTAGCATTCATGTGCTCAATATTTTCCTTAGTTAACTCATGCATTTTTTTAAATCAATTCAGCATGTTGTTTAGCATCAAAATTAACCTTCTCTGAAGATGGAAGAGGCAACAAATCAATGGGTGCATGAGATAGGAAACCATACACAATCTCAAAAGGGCACATCTTAGTAGTAGAATGCAGTGAACGGTTATAAGCAAATTCAATATGAGGCAAGCATTCTTACCATATTTTAAGGTCAGTCTTCAAAACTGTCCTTAGCATAGTAGACAATGCTCTATTGACTACTTCAGTTTGTCCATCGGTTTGGGGTTACAAGTAGTGCTAAAAGGCAGTTTAGTCCCCAACTCAGCCCATAAACATCTCCAAAAGTGACTAAGAAACATAGTATCATGATCTGAAACAATAGTATTTCGCACACCATGCAAGCGAATCATTTCACGAAAGAACAACTCAACAAGATTAGCAGCAGCAGCGCTTTTATGACATGGTATAAAGTGTGTCATTTCCGAAAATCTATCCACGATAGCAAATATGCTATCCATCCCCTTCTTTGTTTGAGGTAAACCTAAAACAAAGTCCATAGATATATCCTTCCAAGGAACACTAGGTATAGGCGAAGGCATATATAAACCATGAGGATTGAGTCATGACTTAGCTTTTTGACATGTAGTGCAGCGAGCAACAAACGCTCAACATCCCATCTCATCTTTGGCCAAAAGAAATGTGTAGCAAGTACATCCTCTTTATTCTTCATGCCAAAGTGTCCCATTAATCCTCCTCCATGCGCCTCCTGTGACAACAAAAGATGAACAGAACTAGATGGAATGCATATCTTGTTAGCACGAAACAAAAAGTCCATCATTAACAACAAACTTGTTCCATGTTCTTCCTTCTTTACAATTCTGCATTACATCTCTAAAATCAACATCATGCACATATTGATCTTTGATGGTCTCCAAACCAAATATTTTAAAGTCAAATTGGGAAAGCATAGTATAGCGACGAGACAATGCATCAGCAATAACATTTTCTTTACCCTTCTTGTGTTTAATGACATAAGGGAAAGTCTCAATGAATTTAACCCATTTAGCATGCCTGCGATTTAGTTTGGCTTGACTTTTAATATGTTTCAAAGATTCATGATCAGAATGTATAACAAATTCTTTGGGCCATAAATAATGTTGCTTTTTTCTAAAGTCCGAACAAGAGCATATAATTCTTTATCATAAGTAGAATAATTCAGACTAGGCCCATTCAATTTTTTAGAAAAGTATGCAACAGGTTTACCATCTTGTAATAACACACCTCCTAATCCAATTGCACTGGCATCACATTCAAGCTCAAAAGTCTTATTAAAATCAATAAGTTGGAGTAATGGAGCATGTGTCGACTTATCTTTCAATACCATGAAGGCTTCTTCCTGTGCAGTACCCCAAACAAAAGGCACATCCTTCTTTGTAAGCACATTGAGAGGTGCAGCAATGGTGTTGAAATCTCTCACAAAAAGCCTATAGGAACCAGGGAGTCCAAGAAAACTCCTCACTTGTGTGACCATTTTGGGCTGCAGCCAACACTCAATAGCTTTAATCTTGTCTTTATCAACTTCAATTCTCTGTGGGGCAACAACATAGCCAAGAAAAGATACTCGGTTGGTGCAAAAGGTGCACTTCCCAAGGTTACCAAACAAACATGCATCACGTCGAGCAATAAAAACAACACGTAAATGTTCCAAATGTTCCTCCAAAGATCTGTTATATATCAGTATATCATCAAAGTAAACTACCACAAATCATCCAATGAAAGCACGTAAAACTTCGTTCATTAAACTCATGAAAGTACTAGGTGCATTAGTTAACCCAAAAGGCATGACTAAGCACTCATATAATCCAAATTTAGTGTAAATGTTGTTTTCCATTCATCTCCCAATTTCATACGAATTTGATGGTATCCACTACGCAAATCAACTTTGGAGAATATTGTAGAGCCACTCAATTCATCAAGCATATCATCTAGCCTAGGTATAGGATGACGATAACGAATAGTAATATTATTAATGCCTCTACAATCAACACACATACGCGATGTACCATCCTTTTTTGAAACTAGTATAATAGGAATAGCACAAGGACTAAGAGATTCGCGTATATAACTCTTGTCGAGCAGCTCCTGTAATTGACGCATAATCTCCTTCATCTTCTCCGGATTGGTACGGTATGGTGCACGGTTGGGTAGCGATGCACTGGGAATTAAATCAATTTGATGCTCAATCCCTCGAATAGGTGGTAATTCCGGTGGCATGTCTTGTGGAAAGATGTCAGTGAACTCCTGCAAAATGTTAGTGACAGTAGGAGGCAAAGAGCAAGGCACGTCCTCGAATGAAAATAATGCCTCTTTGCACACAAAAGCATAGCAAACAGATTTGGTGAAATCTAAATCATCTATATCAGATTTTGTGGCAAGTAAACATCCACTTTTCAATTTAATTTAGAAGGCAACATGAGATGATGGTTTGTTATGAGGCTTCATTTGTTGCTCAAATTCTTTTGCCACAATGTGATTTTCGATCTTACTTTGCTCCTGTTTTGCTTTACTAGCTATGTTAATATCATCTTTCAAAATGGAATATGGAGACATAGGAAGCAAAGTAATATGTTTATCCTTATGAACAAGAGTATACAGATTGTTTCTACCATGGTGTAGAGAATTTTTATCAAATTGCCATGGTCTACCAAGTAATAAGAAACATGTTTGCATGGGTACCACATCACAATCAACATAATCGGCATATGTAGCGACACTAAAATGCACACGAACAGTATGTGTTACCTTAACCTTGTCGCTATTGTTAAACCGCTGGATTTAGTAAGGATGTGGATGTGGTCTTGTGGTGAGAGACAGCTTCTCCACCATCTCCATGCTAGCCAAGTTGTTGCAGCTCCCTCCATCAATGATGATGTGGACAGAACGTTCCTTCACAAATCCCTTTGTATGGAACAAATTGTACATCTAATTTTTCTCAACTTGTGTTACCTGCACACTCAAAACACGTTGAGCAACTAAAGTTCCATACCTGTCAGCGTCTTCAGCAGCCATCTATTGTGTGTCTTGTTTAGAATCATGCCCACCCTGCTCTTCACTAGCAATATGAGCCAAAGTCTCCTCATCATAGTCACTAGCGACTCATACCCACCATCCTCAGTAACAATCATCACACGCGGATATGGACATTTGCTCGCATAGTGACCTCCACCCTTGCAACGACGGCATATAACTGTTGGGTAACGCATCACGCAATTTCAAAAAAAAATCCTACAATCACGCAAGATATATCTAGGAGATGCATAGCAACGAGAGGGGGAGAGTGTGTCCATGTACCCTTGTACACCAAAAGCGGGAGCGTTAGCTTAACGTGGTTGATGTAGTCGAACGTCTTCGCGATCCAACCGATCAAGCACCGAACATACGGCACCTCCGAGTTCAGCACACGTTCAACTCGATGACGTTCCTCGAACTCTTGATCCAGCAAAGTGTCGAGGGAGAGTTTCGTGAGCACGACGGCGTGGTGACGGTGATGGTAATGTGATCCGTGCAGGGCTTCGCCTAAGCACTACGACAATATGACCGGAGGTGTAAACTGTGGAGGGGGCACCGCACACGGCTAAGAGAACAATTGATGTGCTTTAGTGTGCCCCCCTGCCCTCGTATATAAAGGAGGAGAGGCAGGAGGCCGGCCCTAGGCGCGCACCATGGGGGGAAACTGACTTGGAATCCTAGTCCTAGTCGCCCCCCCCCCTTCCTTTCTTTCGGAGGGGGGAAGGGGAAGGAAAGGGGGGCTGCGCCCCCTCCCCTTGTCCAATTCAGACTCCCATGGGGGGGCACCCCTTGTGGGCTGCCCTCTCTCTCCCCTATGGCCCATGTTGGCCCATTACTTTCCCTGGGGGTTCCGGTAACCTCTCGGTACTCCAATAAATACCCGAAACACTCCGAAACCATTTAGGTGTCCGAATACCATCGTCCAATATATGAATCTTTACCTCTCGACCATTTCGAGACTCATCATCATGTCCGTGATCTCATATGGGACTCCGAACAATCTTTGGTCACCAAAACACATAACTCATAATACAAATCGTCATCGAACGTTAAGCGTGTGGACCCTACGGATTCGAGAACTATGTAGACATGACCGAGACACATCTCTGATCAATAACCAACAGCGTAACCTGGATGCTCATATTGGTTCCTACATATTCTACAAAGATCTTTATCTGTCAAACCGCAATGACAACATACGTTATTTCCTTTGTCATCGGTATGTTACTTGCCCGAGATTCGATCGTCGGTATCTTCATACCTAGTTCAATCTTGTTATTGGCAAGTCTCTTTACTCGTTCCGTAATACATCATCCCGCAACTAACTCATTAGTCACATTGCTTGCAAGGCTTATCATGATGTGCATTACCGAGCGGGACCAGAGATACCTCTCCGATACTCGGAGTGACGAATCCTAATCCTGATCTATGCCAACCCAACAAACACCTTCGGAGACACCTGTAGAGCATCTTTATAATCACCCAGTTACATTGTAACGTTTGATAGCACACAAGGTGTTCCTCCGGTATTCGGGAGTTGCATAATCTCATAGTCAAAGGAATATGTATAAGTCATGAAGAAAGCAATAGCAATAAAACTTAAAGATCATTATGCTAAGCTAACGGATGGGTCTTGTCCATCACATCATTCTCCTAATGATGTGATCCTGTTCATCAAATGACAACACATGTCTATGGTCAGGAAACTTAACCATCTTTGATTAACGAGCTAGTCAAGTAGAGGCATACTTGGGACACTTTGTTTTATCTATGTATTCACACATGTATCAAGTTTCCGGTTAATACAATTCTAGCATGAATAATAAACATTTATCATGACATAAGGAAATATAAATAACAAGTTTATTATTGCCTCTACGGCATATTTCCTTCAATCTCCCACTTGCACTAGAGTCAATAATCTAGATTACATTGTAATGATTCTAACACCCATGGAGTCTTGGTGTTGAGCATGTTTTGCTCATGGAAGAGGCTTAGTCAATGGGTCTGCAACATTCAGATCTGTATGTATTTTGCAAATTTATATGTCTCCCTCCTTGACTTGATCGTGGATGGAGCTGAAGCGTCTCTTGATGTGTTTGGTTCTCTTGTGAAATCTAGATTCCTTCGCTAAGGCAATTGCTCCAGTATTGTCACAAAAGATTTTCGTTGGAACCGATGCACTAGGTATTACACCTAGATCGGATATGAACTCCTTCATGCAGACTCCTTCATTTGCTGCTTCCGAAGCAGCTATGTACTCCGCTTAACACATAGATCCCGCCACGACGCTCTGCTTGGAACTGCACCAACTGACAGATCCACCATTCAATATAAATATGTATCCGGTTTGCGACTTAGAGTCATCCAGATCAGTGTCAAAGCTAGCATCGACGTAACCATTTATGACAAGCTCTTTGTCACCTCCATAAACAAGAAACATATCCTTAGTCCTTTTCAGGTATTTCAACATGTTCTTGACCGTTGTCCAGTGATCCACTCCTCGATTACTTTGGTACCTCCCTCCTAAACTTATAGCAAGGCACACATCAGGTCTGGTACACAGCATTGCATACATGATAGAACCTATGGCTGAGGCATAGGGAATGACTTTCATTTTCTCTCAATCTTCTGCAGTGGTCAGGCATTGAGTCTGACTCAACTTCACACCTTGTAACACAGGCAAGAACCCTTTCTTTGACTAATCCATTTTGAACTTCTTCAAAACTTTATCAAGGTATATGCTTTGTGAAAGTCCAATTAAGCATCTTGATCTATCTCTATAGATCTTGATGCCCAATATATAAGTAGCTTCACCGACGTCTTGCATTGAAAAATTCTTATTCAAGTATCCTTTTATGCTATCCAGAAATTCTATATCATTTCCAATCAACAATATGGCATCCACATATAATATTAGAAATGCTACAGACCTCCCACTCACTTTCTTGTAAATACAGGCTTCTCCAAAAGTCTGTATAAAACCATATGCTTTGATCACACTATCAAAGCGTATATTCCAACTCCGAGAGGCTTGCACTAGTCCATAAATGGATCGCTGGAGCTTGCATACTTTGTTAGCACCTTTAGGATCGACAAAACCTTCTAGTTGCATCATATACAACTCTTCTTTAAGAAATCCATTAAGGAATGCAGTTTTGACATCCATTTGCCAAATTTCATAATCATAAAATGCGGCAATTGCTGACATGATTCGGACAAACTTAAGCATCGCTATGGGTGAGAAGGTCTCATCGTAGTCAACTCCTTGAACTTGTCGAAAACCTTTTGCAACAAGTCGAGCTTTGTAGACAGGAACATTACCATCAGAGTCAGTCTTCTTCTTGAAGATCCATTTATTTTCTATGGCTTGCCGATCATCGAGCAAGTCAACCAAAGTCCATACTTTGTTCTCATACATGGATCGCATCTCAGATTTCATGGCCTCAAGCCATTTCATGGAATCTGGGCGCATCATGGCTTCCTCATAGTTTGTAGGTTCGTCATGGTCTAGTAACATGGCTTCTAGAACAGGATTACCGTACCACTCTGGTGCGGAACGTACTCTGGCTGACCTACGAGGTTCGGTAATAACTTGATCTGAAGTTTCATGATCATCATCATTAGCTTCCTCACTAATTGGTGTAGGCATCACAGGTACTGATTTCTGTGATGAACTACTTTCCAGTTCGAGAGAAGGTAAAACTACCTCATCAAGTTTTACTTTCCTCCCACTCACTTCTCTTGAGAGAAAATCCTTCTCTAGAAAGGACCCATTCTTAGCAACAAATATCTTGCCTTTGGATCTGTGATAGAAGGTGTACCCAACAGTTTCTTTTGGGTATCCTATGAAGACGCACTTCTCTAATTTGGGTTCGAGCTTATCAGGCTGAAGCTTTTTCACATAAGCATCGCAACCCCAAACTTTAAGAAACGATAACTTCGGTTTCTTGCCAAACCAAAGTTAATATGGTGTTGTCTCAATGGATTTGGATGGTGCCCTATTTAACGTTAATGCAGTTGTCTCTAATGGATAACCCCAAAATGGTAGTGGTAAATCGGTAAGAGACATCATAGATCGCACCATATCTAATAAAGTACGGTTACGACATTCAGCCACACCATTACGTTGTGGTGTTCCAGGTGGCGCGAGTTGCGAAACTATTCCACATTGTTTTAAATAAAGACCAAACTCGTAACTCAAATATTCGCCTCCGCGATCAAATTGTAGAAACTTTTATTTTTTTGTTACGAGGATTTTCCACTTCACTCTGAAATTCTTTGAAGTTTTCAAATGTTTCAGACTTATGTTTCATTAAGTAGATATACCCATATCTGCTCAAATCATCTGTGAAGCTCAGAAAATAACGATACCCGCCACGAGCCTCAACACTCATCGGACCGCATACATCAGTATGTATTATTTCCAATAAGTCAGTGGCTCGCTCCATTGTTCCGGAGAACGGAGTCTTAGTCGTCTTGCCCATGAGGCATGGTTCACATGCATCAAGTGATTCCGAAAGCCCATCTGTATGGAGTTTCTTCATACGCTTTACACCAATATGACCTAAACGGCAGTGTCACAAATAAGTTACACTATCATTATTAATTTTGCTTCTTTTGGCATCAATATTATGAATATGTGTATCACCACAATCGAGATTCAACAAAAATAGACCACTCATCAAGGGTGCATGACCATAAAATATATTACTGATATAAATAGAACAACCATTATTCTCTGATTTAAATGAATAACCGTCTTGCATTAAACAAGATCCAGATATAATGTTCATGCTCAACGCTGGCACTAAATAACAATTGTTCAGGTCTAAAACTAATCCCGAAGGTAGATGTAGAGGTAGCGTGCTGTAACGCCCTCGATGCGGCTATATCTCCCACGTGTCGAAGCACGACTTAGAGGCATAACCGCATTTAAAGCAATGTCGCAAGTGAGGTAATCTTCACACAACCCATGTAATAAAATAGGGGAAGAAGTTACATAGTTGGCTTACAATCGCCACTTCACACAATTACAAGAATAAAGCATTACATCATCCAAATACAATCAAGGTCCGACTATGGAACCACAATAAAAGAAGAACCCCAAATGCGACAAGGTCCCCGATCGACCCCAACTGGGCTCCACTACTGATCAACTAGAACGAAGCAACACAAAGGACAAGATCTTCATCGAGCTCCTCCTGAGCTTGGTTGCGTCATCTGCACGGACTCATCGGCACCTGCAAGCTGGTTTTTGGAAGTATCTGTGAGTCACGGGGACTCAGCAATCTCGCACCCTCGCGATCAAGACTATTTAAGCTTATGGGTAAGGTAAAAGGTATGAGGTGGAGCTGCAGCAAGCGACTAGCATATATGGTGGCTAACATACGCAAAAGAGAGCGAGAAGAGAAGGCAAAGCACGTTCGAACAACTATGATCCAGAAGTGATCCTAGAACAACCTACGTCAAGCATAACTCCAACAACCGTGTTCACTTCCCGGACTCCGCCGGAAAGAGACCATCACGGTTACACACGCGGTTGATGCATTTTAATTAAGGTCAACTTCAAGTTTTCTACAACCGGACGTTAACAAATTCCCATCTGCCCATAACTGCGGGCACGGCTTTCGAAAGTTCAAATCCCTGTAGGGGTGTCCCAACTTAGCCCATCACAAGCTCTCACGGTCAACGAAGGAATAGACCTCCTCCCGAGACATTTCGATCAGACTCGGTATCCCGGTACAATAAGACATCCTCGACAATGGTAAAACAAGACCAGCAAGACCGCCCGATGCGCCGACATCCTGATAGGAGCTGCACATATCTTGTTCTCAGGGCAACACCGGATGAACACTACGTACAGCTAAAACCAGCCCTCAAGTTTCCCCGAGGTGGCGCCGCAAGTGGCTCTAGTTTGGACCAACACTTAGACAAGCACTGGCCCGGGGGGGTTAAAATAAAGATGACCCTCGGGACGGGCGACTCCCAAGGGAAAAAGGCTAGGTGGCGAATGGTAAAACCAAGGTTGGGCCTTGCTGGAGGAGTTTTATTCAAAGCGAACTGTCAAGGGGTTTCCATTATAACCCAACCGTGTAAGGAACGCAAAATCTGGGAACATAACACCGATATGACGGAAAACTAGGGCGGCAAGAGTGGAACAAAACACCAGGCATAAGGCCGAGCCTTCCACCCTTTACCAAGTATATAGATGCATTAATTAAATAAGATATATTGTGATATCCCAACAAGTAAACATGTTCCAACAAGGAACAACATCTCCATGTTCCAACAAGGAACAAACTTCAATCTTCACCTGCAACTAACAACGCTATAAGAGGGGCTGAGCAAAGCGGTAACATAGCCAATCAACGGTTTGCTAGGACAAGGTGGGTTAGAGGCTTGGTTCAACAATATGGGAGGCATGATAAGCAAGTGGTAGGTATCGCAGCATAGGCATAGCAAAAGAGCGAGCAACTAGCAAGCAAAGATAGAAGTGATTTCGAGGGTATGGTCATCTTGCCTGAGATCCCGCACGGAAGAAGAACGAGTCCATGAAGAAGACAAACGGACGTAGACGAACGGGTCCTCACAATCACGACGTAATCGGAACCAACCCGAAGAAGCAACACCGGAAAGAAAGCAAACAATATAGTAATCAACCACGACATAGACATGGCATGATGCGCAAACAAGAATGATGCATGTCCGGTTTAAAGAGGGCATGGCATGGCAAAATGCAACAAACAACACTACAAATTAAGTGGAGCTCAATATGCAACGAGTTGCATATTGACGAAAAAACCACATGACTTATTTAGTTCTCTCTTGTTTATGTACCCAACAAGATTAAATGTTGTTAGCATGGCAAGAGGTGAAGCAAATGAAAACTACCTATCTAGTCAAGGTTAAATGAGGCCGGAAGCAACGAACAACAATTCCGGAAACTCCTCATGAGCATATTATAGATTTGGTACTGTTCTGCCCTAAACACAATTTTAGAGTTGTTTAACATGCAAATAAAGGTCACCATGTTAAACTAGGCATTTTTCTACCCCATTTACATATAAAGTTTGTTAGATTTGGAGCTACGGTTGAATAGTTATGAATTAAATCATTTTAACATGGCATAGGAGCAAATTTAACCAAACATCAATTTAAACATTTTAAACATGGATGAAAGTTTCATATTATGAATCTAGACAAAATTCTAAGCAAGTTTCATATATAAATCATTTTAATCCGATGCACGGTTAGTGAGTTATTAAATGCATGAACTAGGGGGACTTTTCCGTAAAACTGCGTTCTCTGGAGCAAATACTAAAGTCGCAGGCGCTGGAAAAAAAATACTACTGGGCTGAAATTTGGGACAAGCCCAACAATGCACAGGGGCTGGAGGGGGGCTTATCACATTGGGCTTGGCCCGGTTGGTGCTGGGATGGATGAGGCAGGTGGCTGGGCCGGTCGCTGCCAGGCTGAGGAGGCTCGCTGGGCTGGGCCGGCCTGAGCTGGAGGAGTCAGCGGGCGTTGGAGCGGCCCTGTCCGATGCAGAGGAGGCGTGTCCTCTTCTCGACAGGAAGCAGAAACAGAAGCAGAGCAGCGGCGGCGTGGGACTTGCAGGTCGGCACGCGAACCGACAAGGAACTCCGGCGACGGTGGCTGACGACGACGCGAGCGTCGGGAACGGGCAGGACCGGGCGAGGGGGTCTCGGATCCGGTGGTGCAAGGGAGCTCCGAGGCGGGGAGGAACGACAGGGCCCTGGCAGGGAAAAAATCAGTCACGAGGCAGGGACAGAGAGAGGGCCGGAGTGAGATCGAGAGGAGGCGAGGCGACCTGGCCGTGGACGGCCGGCGGTAGGCGCGGGCGCCCGAGGATGCGAGGTGGAGGAGCACGGGGAGGCTCGTCACAGTGCGGTGGAGAAGGTTGGCCTCCATGGCGGCATCCATGGCGCAAGGAGCACCTGTTGCAGGAGAAGAACGAGGAAGATGAGAGGAGGAGGCGAAGGGAGGAAGGAGAAAGGCAGGGCGACGGGGTTCTGGTCCGGTTGAGGCGCCAGCGAGCGATGGGAGGCCAGGCCTCCTGGATTGAGCGACCTGGGAGCTCTTTTCCCGATCCAGAACAGATCGAGGAGGCTGCGGGCGACGGGAGGTCCTGGCCTGATGGCGGCAGAGCTGCGGCTCTGGGTGATCCTGCTCGGGCCCAACCGCGGAGGGGCGTGGGGATGGATCGAGAGGAGGAGGAGCTCGCTGGTTGGGCTTGTGGTGAAAACGAGGAGGAGATGGATTTGGTTCGAGCGATGGGGATCCCGATGTTGGGGAAAGAGTGCGGCGGCGGCGGCGGCTGGGAGGATCCCTAGAATTTAGGGATTTGGTCTGAAATTAGACTAGGGGTGGACTATAAATATACATCACGGATTAGGTTAGGGGCTATCTCGACCCTACGATCGCAATCGGACGATCGCGAATAAAATAGCTAGGAAGTCCAAATAAGAAAACGGTGACGTTTTGTAGACGTTTGGGGATGATCCGGACACAACGGTGGCGACACTTCGGGTCGGGTCTGGGACAACTTTCGGACGCTCACGTGAGGGGTTCGATGCACTGTGCAGAGAGGGTTTCGGACCGTGCGGTCGTATCGGACAACTCCAGAAGCGAAGAGGGGAAGGAGGATGGCCTAGGTGGGCTGTGGCGAGGCTGAGAGGGGAGAAGAGAGAGAGGGGGGCCGGCATCTGTTTTCGGAGACCGAAAACGTCCGACGTTAGACCGGCTATATTGCCGCTATAGTTATCCGTTGGGGCGTCAAACGGACTCCGAATGCGATGAAACTTGGCAGGCAGCATACCTACACCATAACAAGACCGCATGCCAACTTTCACCCCATTCCGAGAACATTTTTTGGCCACTTATAAAATAATATTTCGGACATGCCGCGGGCGCGTGCAAGTGTGTCTGGGCTCAGAACGGACAACGGACGGAACGAGAAGACCGGGACGGATGCAAGTTTTGAAAACATGATGATGCAATGCACATGATGACATGACAAGATGCAACACGCAAGCGAATGACATGGCAACAACAGCGAATAACAGGACGACACCTGGCGCAACGGTCTCGGGGCGTTACACGTGCCGACGGCGATCACATCCACCTTGGAACCATTTACGACGCGCATCGTCACCTCCTCCTTAGCCAATCTTCGTTTATTCCGTAGCCCCTGTTCCGAGTTGCAAATATGAGCAACAGAACTAGTATCAAATACCCAGGCGCTACTACGAGCATTAGTAAGGTACACATCAATAACATGTATATCAAATATACCTTTCACTTTTCCATCCTTCTTATCCGCCAAATACTTGGGGCAATTCCGCTTCCAGTGACCAGTCCCTTTGAAGTATAAGCACTCAGTTTCGGGCTTAGGTCGAGACTTGGGCTTCTTCCCGGGAGCAGTAACTTGCTTGCTATTCTTCTTGAAGTTCCCCTTCTTCCCTTTGCCCTTTTTCTTCAAACTAGTGGTCTTGTTAACCATCAACACTTGATGCTCCTTCTTGATTTATACCTCCACGGCCTTGAGCATTGCGAAGAGCTCGAGAATCGTTTTGTTCATCCCTTTCATATTATAGTTCATCACGAAGCCTTTATAGCTTGGTGGTAGTGATTGAAGAAATCTGCCAATGACACTATCATCCGGAAGATTAACTCCCAGCTAAGTCAAGTGGTTATGGTACCTAGACATTCTGAGTATGTGTTCACTGACAGAATTGTTCTCCTCCATCTTGCAGCTATAGAACTTGTTGGAGACTTCATATCTCTCAACTCGGGCATTTTCTTGAAATATTAACTTCAACTCCTGGAACATCTCATATGCTCCATGACGTTCAAAACGTCTTTGAAGTCCCGATTCTAAGTTGTAAAGCATGGCACACTAAACTATCGAGTAGTCATCAGATTAGCTTGCCAGGCGTTCATAACGTCCGAAGTTGCTCCTGCAGCAGGCCTTGCACCTAGCGGTGCATCAAGGACATAATTCTTTTGTGCAGCAATGAGGATAATCCTCAAGTTATGGACCCAGTCCGTGTAGTTGCTACCATCATCTTTCAACTTAGCTTTCTCTAGGAATGCATTAAAATTAAAGGGAACGATAGCACGGGCCATTGATCTACAACAACATAAATATGCAAAAACTATCAGGTATGAAGTTCATGATAAATTAAAGTTCAATTAATCATATTACTAAAGAACTCCCACTTAGATAGACATCCCTCTAGTCATCTAAATGATCACGTGATCCATATCAACTAAACCATGTCCGATCATCAGGTGAGATGGAGTAGTTTTCAATGGTGAACATCACTATGTTGATCATATCTACTATATGATTCACGTTTGACCTTTCGGTCTCAGTGTTCCGAGGCCATATCTGCATATGCTAGGCTTGTCAAGTTTAACCCAAGTATTCTGCACGTGCAAAACTGGCTTGCACCCCTTGTATGTGAACGTAGAGCTTATCACACCCGATCATCACGTGGTATCTCGGCACGACGAACTGTCGCAACGATGCATACTCAGGGAGAACACTTATACCTTGAAATTTAGTGAGGGATCATCGTATAATGCTACCGCCGTACTAAGCAAAATAAGATGCATAAAAGATAAACATCACATGAAATCAAAATATGTGACATGATATGGCCATCATCATCTTGTGCCTTTGATCTCCATCTCCAAAGCACCGTCATGATCTCCATCGTCACCGGCTTGACACCTTGATCTCCATCGTAGCGTCGTTGTCGTCTCGCCAACTATTGCTTCTACAACTATCGCTAACGCATAGTGATAAAATAAAGCAATTACATGGCGATTGCATTTCATACCATAAAGCGAGAACCATAAGGCTTCTGCTAGTTGTCGATAACTTTTACAAAACATGATCATCTCATACAATAACGTATATCACATCATGTCTTAACCATATCACATCACAACATGCCCTCCAAAAACAAGTTAGACATTCTCTACTTTGTTGTTGCAAGTTTTACGTGGCTGCTACGGGCTTCTAGTAAGAACCCTTCTTACCTACGCATTAAAACCACAACGATTTTTCGTCAAGTGTGTTGTTTTAACCTTCAACAAGGACCGGCCGTAGTCAAAATCGATTCAACTAAAGTTGGAGAAACAGACACCCGCTAGCCACCTTTATGCAAAACAAGTTGCATTTTTTTTGGTGGAACCGGTCTCATGAATGTGGTCATGTAAGGTTGGTCCGGGCCCCTTCATCCAACAATACCGCCGAATCAAAATAAGACATTGGTGGTAAGCAGTATGACTATGATCGCCGACAACTCTTTGTGATCTACTCGTGCATATCATCTACGCATAGACCTGGCTCGGATGCCACTGTTGGGGAACGCAACATGCAATTTCAAAAAAAAAATCCTATGATCACGCAAGATATATCTAGGAGATGCAATAGCAACGAAAGGGGGAGAGTGTGTCCACGTACCCTCGTACACCGAAAGCGGAAGCGTTAGCTTAACGCGGTTGATGTAGTCGACCGTCTTCACGATCCAACCGATCAAGCGCCAAACGTACGGCACCTCCGAGTTCAGCACACGTTCATCTCGATGATGTCCCTCGAACTCTTGATCCAGCAAAGTGTTGAGGGAGAGTTTCGTCAGCAGGACAGCGTGGTGACGGTGATGGTGATGTGATCTGCGCAGGGCTTCGCCTAAGCACTACGACAATATGACCGGAGGTGTAAACTGTGGAGGGGGCCACCGCACACGGCTAAGAGAACAATTGATGTGCTTTGGGGTGCCCCCTACCCCCGTATATAAAGGAGGGGAGGGAGGAGGCCGGCCCTAGGGGCGCGCCATGTGGGGAAACCGACTTGGACTCCTAGTCCTAGTCCCCCCCTTCCTTTCTTTCAGAGGGGGAAAGGGGAAGGAGAGGGAGAAGGAAAGGGGGGCCGTGCCCCCTCCCCTTGTCCAATTCGGAGTCCCAAGGGGGGGCGCATGCCATCCCTTGTGGGCTGCCCTCTCTCTCCCCTATGGCCCATGTTGGCCCATTACTTTCCCCGGGGGGTTCCGATAACCTCCCGGTACTCCGATAAATACCCGAAACACTCTGGAACCATTCTGGTGTCCGAATACCATCGTCCAATATATTAACCTTTACCTCTCGACCATTTCGAGACTCCTCATCATGTCCGTGATCTCATCTGGGACTCCGAACAATCTGCGGTCACCAAAACACATAACTCATAATATGAATCGTCATCGAACGTTAAGCGTGCGGGCCCTACGGGTTCGAGAACTATGTAGACATGACCGAGACACATCTCCGATCAATAACCAATGGCGGAACCTGGATGCTCATATTGGTTCCAACATATTCTGCAAAGACCTTTATCGGTCAAACCACAATGACAACATACGTTATTCCCTTTGTCATCGGTATGTTACTTGCCCGAGATTTGATCGTCGGTATCTTCATACCTAGTTCAATCTCATTACTGGCAAGTCTCTTTACTTGTTCTGTAATACATCATCCCGCAACTAACTCATTAGTCACATTGCTTGCAAGGCTTATCATGATGTGCATTACCGAGAGGGCCCAGAGATACCTCTCCGATACTTGGAGTGAAAAATCCTAATCTTGATCTATGCCAACCCGACAAACACCTTCAGAGACACCTGTAGAACATCTTTATAATCACCCAGTTACGTTGTGAAGTTTGATAGCACACAAGGTGTTCCTCCGGTATTCGGGAGTTGCATAATCTCATAGTCAAAGGAATATGTATAAGTCATGAAGAAAGCAATAGCAATAAAACTTAAAGATCATTATGCTAAGCTAACGGGTGGGTCTTGTCCATCAGATCATTCTCCTAATGATGTGATCCCGTTCATCAAATGACAACGCATGTCTATGGTTAGGAAACTTAACCATCTTTGATTAACGAGCTAGTCAAGTAGAGGCATACTAGGGACACTTTGTTTTGTCTATGTATTCACACATGTATCAAGTTTCCGGTTAATACAATTCTAGCATGAATAATAGACATTTCTCATGACATAAGGAAATATAAATAACAACTTTATTATTGCCTCTAGGGCATATTTCCTTTAATAACCTCATGTGTTTGCCCTGTTAATGTCATGGATGAAGAAGAGCTCTGTGCGGGACCAGAAGGTGTGCTCCTGCAGATGGTGATGGCGGTGCATGTTTTCTTGTATCTCGGTTCGAATTGGCAGCTGAAGTAGGTGGTGCTGTAGTAGGACGTGTGGAAGTAGAGGATGGACGTGGTGTCCATGATGAAGATCGACCTATAGAAAAATTAGTTCGCGCCAGTGCATGTCGATCTTGCACTTCACGTTCAGCTTTGCAAGCAAGATGGAATAAACGATTGATATTGTTATACTCCTTATACTCTAAAATGGTATGAATCTCTCTATTTGACCCACCCATAAAACGTGCAAGCATAGCTTCGTTATCCTCAACAATACCACATCTAATCATGACAATTTGTAATTCCTGATAATATTCCTCTACAGAATTTTTCCCTTGTCTTAAACGTTGCAATTTTTGAAGTAATTCACGTTGATAATATGATGGACACATAGCGGTTTTCAAAGCAGTCCAAGTAGTTGGAATATTATCATGATATAATCTACAATATTCAGACCACCAAATAGAAGCAAAACTAGTGAATTCACAAACAGCAGTAGCAACACATTTATCCTCAGGATATTGTAAGCATGTGAAACATTGTTCAGTTTCTAACTGCCACGTAAGATAGACATCAGGAATGTATCTACCCTCAAACGGTGGAATATTCAATTTCAATTTAGGAACATGGTCGTAATCTCGTACCTAAGGTGGTGGTGTAGCCATACCGTTGCGATGGAATGCATGTGGACGGCCTGGTGCTTGTGCTGGTGGTTGCACGTAGTCCTGATTTCCATCAACGTCTTCCTAATAATTGCCCTCGTAATCGTAATCCTCCTCAGCAGCAGCAGCAGCCACAGAAGCATCAACAGTAGGTGCAGCAGCACCAGGAGTTTGGCCAGGCTCAAGGGGAACGCGCATTGCTTGTCCCACTTGATTTGGAAGGCGATGTTGTTGTTGTCGTTGTTGCAGAGGTGCGACAGGTGTAGCCGGTGGTGCTTGTGGAAGACGCGCGAGCAGTTCATTAAACTTGCCATGGAGCTTTGTTTCGAACGTCTTCTCAATGCCATCGATCTTCTCCATAGACTCTTCAAATTTGTCCAGCATATCTTGCACATGTTCAGTCATCATTTGCTGAAATTTATCATGTAATGCCATGTTCGTCATGTTCTCCCAGTCATCCTCATCGTCTTGTGATCCTGTCATGGTTAGTAGCAATAGAAACACACAATAATATGATCCTACAGACTTCTAGGAAGTGGTGTGTTGGAGTCACAAATCCATCAAGCGAAACTCAATTTCTTACCAGTTCTTACCCAGCAGGCGATGATCGGCAACCGTGGTAGTCAAAACTCTGAAAACTTGGATAAAGCGATTGGCATGTGGTGTCAAACGCACGACATAGATGTATGTGAAGCTGGGAAGGCTTATAATATGGTAGCAAAAAAAAGGCCAGCAATAATCAATTCAGAGATGCAACGTTGAATAAACGCTCAACGACGATATTGTGCTGGTCCTAGGCTAGAACATGCTAGAGACGCGAGCCTAGAACACTAACAAAATCACGGCGCTGCACGTAAACAAGGGAGGAGCACACTCTAAATCTTTTTTTCCTTTTTTCACTTTTTGCAAAAAAAAATCCTTTTTTTGCTACGCAACAATTTTTCCGAAAAAGTCTACAAATGGTCTAAAAACTGCTTAGCCAGAATTTTCCAGACTTAGTTTTTTTTAACTAGAACTATTTTTCTTGTAAGGGGGCACTGAAGTTGGGGAGTCCGACTTTGGCACGACTCATACTAGGGCGTGATCTAGAAATCAATTACAAAGAGACACATACTGGACTCGGACTAGGACTTGTGGCAAAGATGAATCTGGTGGAACTCGAACTAGTGGCGGATATAATATATGTAGGGGCGGTGGAACACAGACTGGTGGAGAATCTGTGATGGAGGTGGACTTGGATTGGCGTGATAGTGGCGGATATGTGGTGGTGTATATGGACTCGGATTGTTGGCGGATATGCGGTGGATGTATATGGACTCAGATTGGCAACGGATATTTGGTGACGGTATATGGCGGCGGCGGTGAAGATGGTGCGGCGGCGACGTAAAAACCTGTGACAAGAACTCAAAACTCTAAGCTAACTAGACGCTAAGACCAGCAACTCGACACGACGATGCAACCGCAAATTCAACAAAGCAAAACACACAAAAATTATGTAAAGGCTCAGATTGGTTTGAATACGATGAACTAACGCTAATTTTTTTGGTTTTTGTTTTGTGGAATGTAAGTATGAAAACATGAAAGTGCAACTATCCCTAGGTGGTTTTGGTAATTCCTAACAACATATAGCTCATTGAGCTAATGCTATTTCAAGATTAATATTTCAGGAAAGCTCAATGATTGGCATGGCATGGATGAGAAAAGTGGACCCCTCAAAATGCTAAGGACAAAAGGATTGGTTCAAGCTCAAAGCTCAAGACTCTACATTTTCTATTTTAGTGATCCAAGATCACATTGAGTCTATAGGAAAAGCCAATACTATCAAGGAGGGACGAGGTGTTGCTTAATGAGGCTCTTGCTCAAAATGCTTAGTGATATGCTCCAAAACCCTCAACTACTTTCTCACATCCACATATGACCTAAACCAAAAGTCAAACTCGGCCCCACCGATTCTTTCTATCCGGCGCCACCGAGTTCAGATGTCATAGCCACTGCCACAAACCCTAGGCAAATCGGTCTCACCGATAGGGATCTCGGTCTCACCGAGATGGGATTGTAATCTCTCTGTTTCCCTTCGTAACGTTTCGATCCCACTGAGATGAGTGATCGGTCCCACCGAGATTGCAATGTAAACTCTCTGTTTCCCTTTCGTAACATTTCGGTCTCACCGAAATGAGCGAATTGGTCCCACCGAGTTTACCTGACCAACTCTCTGGTTAGCTTATTACCAAAATCGGTCTCACCGAGTTTGTGTAATCGGTCTCAGCGAGATTACGTTATGCCCTAATCCTAACCATATCGGTCCTACCGAGTTGCATGTCGGTCCCACCGAAAATCCTAACGGTCACTAGATTTGCTGAATCGGTCCGACCGAGTTTATCAATCCGGTCCCACCGAGATTGGCAAGTTGTGTGTAACGGTTAGATTTTGTGTGGAGGCTATATATACCCCTCCACCTCCTGTTCATTCGTGGAGAGAGCCATCAGAACAAACCTACACTTCCAACTTACTTTTTCTGAGAGAGAACCACCTACACTTGTGTTGAGGCCAAGATATTCCATTCCTACCATATGAATCTTGATCTCTAGCCTTCTCCAAGTTGCTTTCCACTCAAATCTTCTTTCCACCAAATCCATATCCTGTGAGAGAGAGTTGAGTGTTGGGGAGACTATCATTTGAAGCACAAGAGCAAGGAGTTCATCATCAACACACCATTTGTTACTTCTTGGAGAGTGCTGTCTCCTAGATTGGCTAGGTGTCACTTGGGAGCCTCCGACAAGATTGTGGAGTTGAACCAAGGAGTTTGTAAGGGCAAGGAGATCGCCTACTTCATGAAGATCTACTGCTAGTGAGGCAAGTCCTTCGTGGGCGACGGCCATGGTGGGATAGACAAGGTTGCTTCTTCGTTGACCCTTCGTGGGTGGAGCCCTCCGTGGACTCGCGCAGCCGTTACCCTTCGTGGGTTGAAGTCTCCATCAACGTGGATGTACGATAGCACTGAAACCACGACAAAAACATCCATGTCTCCTATTGCGTTTGAATCCTCCAAACCCTTCCCTTTATATTCTTGCAAGTTGCATGCTTTACTTTCCGTTGCTCATATACTCTTTGCATGCTTGCTTAAATTGTGTTAAGATTGCTTGACTTGTCCAAAGTTGCTAAAATCTGCCAAGAACTAAAATTGGGAAAAGGATAAGTTTTATTTGGTCAAGTAGTCTAATCACCCCCCCTCCCTCTAGACATACTTTCGATCCTACAAAACAGAAGCGATCTAAGTACGAAAAACTAGAAATTATCACCGAACAACCTGATACCACTTAATAGAGGCAAAGGTGGCCCATCTTTTAATGAGATGGTGGCTATCGTTTGGTGGAGTAGACTTTGACGATCCGACTACGAATGTGTGAAGACGTCGCGCCTTAGCAATCGCTAAACTAACTCCGAGAGGTTATTGACCATGACGGAGCACGATCAACCTGACCACGAGGGTCTATTCCTGCAGGCAAACGAAGAACAAGCAAGAAACTAAGATTGCAATCTAGATATTGCAGATATAAGATGAAAGTGGGGTTCTGTGACGTCTTGGTCTGATCGTTGAACATAAACGAAGTACGCGAGTTACAGCTATGGCGAACTTTAATCTAAACAAAACCCAAAGCCTAAACGATGCCTTAAGGGTTGTATTTGTAGGGAGAAAGATAGGAATTTCGTCCCTCCTTGGCAAGGTGTGACTAAAACACCTCCTGAGTCGTTTCCCCTATAATACAAACTCTAAAAATAGCATATATGTAGTATTTCGAAATTACATGGGCCTAGCCCAAAAATAAGGTGATGCAGCACCTATATTAAGCTATGGACGAAATTTATGAAAGGACATCTTGCATATTTCGTCCATGCACTTGTACGTCATCATGGTGGCTCAAAAATGCTGAAAACTCCACCAAAAACTCTGTTCTTGTTCCCTTTGCGCATTTCATCATCTCCATGCTTGATCATGCTCCAATGTTCATCCCTCTTGTGTAAGCTAGGCACTTCATTTGTAAGCAAAACAAATGTATCTAATTTGGACAGCATCGTATTCTCATGAATATTAGAATCGTTACCAAGAAACGAAAGTACCTAGTAATTTAATTGGCGTGCGTGAGCTCTAGTGATTAGTCCCATGTATGTAACAGCAGGGGTCATGAGTGTAATTGTGGTATTGATGTCCTCATCATGTTGGGAAAACGGCCAAAATTGGGAAAGGTGGAGGTGTTGGCTGCGACGTGCCGGATGTCCAGGCGTCGGGCCGGATTTTTGGCTGCTGAGATCCGTGGAAGAACTCTCGGGGAGATGAACTTGGAGAAGAATTCTTTTTTGCCAAAATTGGACAAATTTTGTGCATGGAAATGGTGGGGTTGGTGTGAAGAAGCTAGATCCACCTGCAACACTTCAAATATGGATCAAAATCAACGATACATCATCAAACCAACAAATCATAAAAAAATGGTTTGGCTATTTTTGTGGGAATTTTCGAAATTGGGCAAAAGCAAACAAAATCATGCTAGAAAGTGGGGGATAGGACTCCCAAGATGTGAATCAACATTGCTCTGATTCATGGATATTGTAGGGTGAAACCTTGGTTCATGATGTTTTCACACTTGGAGGTCAGGAAAGGAGCAAATCAAGAGACAAACACAAAAATACTCAATTGATCAAGATCCAATCACATGTGTGCTAAATTCACATACACATAGAGGGATACAAAAGGTCTAAATCCAACACAAAAAGGTAGAGACGAACTAGTTCATCCCAATCCTTGAAGAAGTTGAGGTGTTGATATCCACTTGGGGGATCTTCTCCTTAAGGAGGCCAATATCCTCGAGGGATCTTCTCCAAGAGGTCTTGATTCTCCAAGAAGAAGGGTGGATGAGCAAAGCTCCCCTTTAATTCATCATAATGTTTGCTGATCCTAACTAGATGGAGCGGGTCTATATATAGTGTTCCACGAAATAAGAGAGGAGAGGGGATACATGAAGCCTCTGGCCCGGTTGTGCACGCACAGGTGCCGGGTGACAAGGTTGGGGGCAGATGTCCAGCCCGACGAAAGACCCCAAATGTCCGGGCCCTAGGCCGAATGTTCGCACGAGCTATTGTCATCAGTCCACTTGGTGCTTGATAAGACAACGGTGGGTCCGTGGAGATGACCGTGGGATGATCCACATCAGGAACAAACTTCCTTAAAAAGAAAAAACAGTAGAAATCAACAAATTGGTGGAGTAAAAGGTCTAAATTGTAATATTCCATGGCACAATTCAAATTTTGAACTAAAATTGGCGAAAGCTGGTACATCATCCTCGAGCAGGCACACATGTTGGTTCGTTAATTGCCTCTAAACTAGTTGCTCCACCAAAAAATAGGTGTTTGTTTGGTTGGAGCCGCGGACAAGAGCACCCAAACAGACTCTTAGTACGTGGAAACTTTGTTGGCAACCAAACTCAATTCATTCAACCAAACTCCCAAGGCTACAGCGCGATGTGAGACCACCTTCATTTGCTGAGTTATCATTAGTTAGACTAACTGATGAAATCAATCGCATGATGTTTCAGCCTACACACTAGAACAGTTAGCGCCACCTTAACAGCTGACGGTGCACCAACCTCTCAACATGCGCAAAGCCTGTGCCGCAGTAGTAGTTCAAGCTGGAAATAAGTGCATGGGCAGTACACTCATCCTGTTCAACACCCATAATAGTGGATTGTAGAGGAGCAAACCTCAGAGCCCATACCTTCTGCTACTGCCTACACTCCGGCTGCGGCAATCCATCCCAGCGCCTCTCATGTTCAATGACCTCAGCCGGCTTCCCAACAGAATGATACTTCGCACACACCACACAAACCAGATGATCACAGTAACCAACAGGGAGCACCAGAAGCTTTACTTGAACAACATTGAGCTCACCAGTCCAGAAATCTGCCGCTGAGGAACTTGAGGTGCCACGGAATAGATGGACTTTTAAGGCCAACAGTGACACGAAGAGGAATAGTTCAGCATACCCCTCCTACACAGCTCCAACAACTATAGCACTCGTCAAAAAAAAACTATAGCACTAGAAGCAGCTTCTGCTGCAAACATCTCGCAGCGTGAGGGTTCTGCCAGAAGTCCTACTCTGGAATCAGCAGAATGCCCACAGAACTCAGACAGTTGTGCATTACAACCTCGATCATCTTGTACTACCTTGATGATAGTTTTGATGTTCTCCATTTTCTAGGATCCAGGGGCAGATCCATGCTCAACAGATGCCTCCTTTCCCCAACGACTAGTTCAACCTACTAGCGTTTTGGCTTGTTATGGATAAAAGAACTCTTTCTGGAGTACTATACGAGACACTTGCAATAAAACATTAGTCAAGAGATCATAATTGACAACTTATACAAACAGAACTCCCAAATAAACTATTTCCTTGTAGGGCAGACATACCTATGCTAAGCACAGCTTATTCCATGAGAGAAATTTCCATCATGTTCCTAGAACTTCATTCCTGCACACAAACTGAATACAACTGTTAAGGAGAGGTGCTGAATGGTAAACATTTTATGTGGAGCATGGCAATCACAAAATTTGAGCTAAATACTACTCCCAACACATAAAGGTCAAAACAAATTGTTATCAGTGAGAATTAAGAACACATTTTTTTTTACCAACAGTGCATATGGCAAAGCAGTTTATGAGCTTGAAACGAATATTCTGATCACCACTCCAAAATTTAGCATACCCACAGCACAACTCAGGTGAATTGAAAGAAGCAAAACTAAAAAATTGAAACAAAAAAAGATAGTCTCTGATAGTTACAACGTTTGAGACACTCGGCAAAGCAGAAGTCCTCCATTTGTTCACTATATCATATCAAATGTGTGAGAAAGATTGATGCATTCATATTTAACATAACCTATGCACCCGTCAAGCCTAGCCAAACGGCAACCTGACAATTAAAAGACTGATATTTCTTCAGGTATACATAACAATAACAATCAGCAATACAGATCTGTAAGGTTGAAAGTACCAACAATTTCTAACAGATACAGTGAACTGGTTCACAACCTACATTTTCAGTCACATCTTGACTTCTAAAAGATAAGCCAAGACATGTGTGAAACAGGAACCAGCACACGAGGCTGGCATTAAGATTTACCACGACCTGGTAATAATTAAATGCAATAAGTATGGAGTCAATACGCATACTACAACTGCGCCAGCAACAATCTAGTTAGGGCTATGATCTGATAGCATTGCATGATAGCTCAATTAGTGTCCTTCTGGCTGTCATCGCCAGAATGTTGCAGCTTATTGTCAAGTCCTGCCTCATCAGTTTTGTGTTGTTTGTCTCCAACGTTATCCTACAGAGCAACAAACGAAAAGAAGAAGAAATAAAACAAAACTCAAATGTTAACAAACATGCTTCAGAGTATCAAACTAGGAAAAAAGTGGAAGACAAACCTTCAGTGAGCTATTCTTTGACAGAAGTTCATCGTACTCCTTTCTGATCCGGCTCACTTCATCTTTAAGTGAAGCATTTTCCTGTTTCAATACTTCAGCGCGCTGAGCCAACTCCTCACATTCAGCCTGCAAAAATACACAGTTGCTTCATCAACTGGAGGGGACAAAAGTGTATGTCTTGAGATGAACAAACAAAATACCTGCTTGCGCAGCCTAGATCTGCGAGCAGAATCCCTGTTTGACTGCTTTCTTTTCTGCCTTTTCAGTTCACGTTCATCCTGGATAATGGGTAGTCAAAATATTTAGTTTCTCCATTTGCCAAACTAAGATTTCAGATTTTTATCCACGAAACTACTGATACTGAAGTGCCTCTTCAATAGTCTTAAAACTGAATTATGGATTTATTTTGTTTATTGGTATATTTCAATAAAGTAGCAATGGTTTTATATTTTAGGTAACTGCAATCTGACAAATAATTATCATTACTATTTAGTATTTACTAGACAAGAAAAAAGGGTGATAAACCTCCTACAGTGCATGGTATGCAAGATGGGGAAAGTAAATAAAATTCATGATGAGTAAAGTAGTTATGGCTCACAGTTTGAGCTTGCTGAACTGTGATGAGCTGTGCTTATTTTTAAAATCTGCTGTTGAAGATTAGCCACAAAAGTAGGCAAAAGCGGGTCAAACAAGCACTAAAATAGGCAAAAGCGGGTGGGGCAAATGCGATTATGGTAATCCACCACAATGCTAACACAGCCTATGTCCAATTATATTCCTAGTACAGAAGTATGAAGTTATCCTAAACACAGAGATCTTTCGGATAGATACCTGTATCGCAAAAGATTTATTTCTTGGTCTGACAAAATATACAAGGTTGGGCACAAAGGGTGTGTATGGTTTGAGTCTACGGTTGCCCCACCAAATACTTGGCTAGCCAAAATCTTGGTCAAGGTTATGTGTGCCCAAGAGTTGGGCAACTTTGGCTAAAAAGACGGAGCAGAGTTGGAAAGGAGCAACTGGCATGGCCAAAAAGTTGGCAACCATCCAAACCAAGACCAAAGTTTTGGTCATAGCCAAAAAATTGGTATATTGGCTACAAACCAAGCAATACAAAAGTATTTATGAAGCAGAGAAGTAGAGGCTACAAAAATAGGGAAGGGTATAATCTATAATTCCCAGGATAAGGTCTTAGAAGAAACCTGCATCCACGGCTCTGTTGGGGCCACAGCCCCTGGAATTGCAGTTGGGGTCACTTTACCATGCAATGCAGGAGAGGAGCTTGCTGTATTTGCCCAGTAGTCCATTCCTATGTTCAAGTTTGTTGTTGGGCCAGGCACTGGACCACTTGATGGCATTTGCATAATTGCCAAAGTTTGCTTCAACTGCGCCTGGGATGGTGAAGGTGATACACCATTCTGGGAACTTCGGACATCTGATAGCACGCACAACAAAGTTAAGAAGCTTCATAAAGTGCAAACATGAAAGCAAGAACCATAAGAATTTCCATCGGCATACCTCCATCTTGTTCTTGTCCACTTTCCTTGTGTTGTGAATCCTGTAAAGATTACTCAAAAATGCAAAGATATTAAGACTTCTCACAAGAAATAAACATGAAATGGTATAGCGTGTCTGGAATCATAAATGCCGCAAATTTAAACTCAAGGTGCATATGCTGCCTAAAAATGTACAGGCAAGTATGCACGTCTGATCAAAAAAGATTAAACGCTGCAGAACCATAGCTTACATTCTGAGAATTCGCTTCACTTCCCTCACTTGAACTTTCACTTCCACTTTCCCCACTGCAAGAAAAGAGGTAACACAAACTGAATGTTGCAAACAAGGAGGAAGTCTCGTTATTACTGAAATTGACCACACACTAACCTTTGAGAGATGGTTCCATTGACTGATGCCCCTGAGGTCTTACCATGTTCGACACAGTTTTTCCCTGTAATCATGTTCAAGCTACCCAAACTTCCTTTGGATCTTTTAATGGGACTTTTTTCTTTTCCTTCAGAGGATTTGCCATTTGTTTCACCACCAGCAGTAGCAGCAGTGGTGGTAGTTCCCTGAAATATTAGGTCCATTAGACTCCACAATGAAAGAGAAGATCAGTCAATCTAAGAATGCCTCGTCTTACAGCAGCATCAGGATTGCCGTTTGGAGAAGTCATGGTATAGGGAGCAAATGGGTGTGCACCCTGCAGGATTATGCAATGACTCAGCAAATGTCAGACTCTAAGCAGTACCATTTTAGGTATATACTGAAAACTACAGCAACATGCTGAAGCATACCGGTCGCATTGATGGGTGAGCATAAATTCCTCCAGGAGGGTATATGACATATGGTGGAGTCCCATATGGTGGCATCATAGGCTGACAAAAGGCAACAAGAAACTCATGAGAAAAAAATACTCTTTAAAGTGCATGCAGAGTATTACAACAGCTACACATTAGTGTTGGACCATATTAACAGTCTCCTTTGTTTTGGTGACCGATTGCAGAGAAGTTCCACAAATTATATTAGATGGTTAATTATCTCATCCTCCGGTAACACAATCCCAGTGGACATAGCAGCGGCGACGATGACGACCGGCAGCCAGCAACTCATCCCTTGCTTTCACCACGGTTAAAGACCGGCATACACTCTGCACCGGTGGGCAATGAGCAGATGCATCTCATATCCGGCTACGGCGACAGCCAACTCCATGGACGGAACAAGAGCGCCGCCCAACTCTCGTCAATGTAAAACTTTTGCATCCCTGGTTATCATAAGGAATAGCTTTCTCGCTCCTATTAATTTATATATGCATGCACGCAGGATTGCCCAACCAGGATGGTCGACTAAGATAACAGCACTACCACAGTGAAGCACATCAAGCATCTTCGGCCCAAGATACATCAGTCTTTGGCAGACACATCTGCTTCTTTTCTGTGCCTAGTGTGTCAATTGAACTCCTCCCACACGACGACAATCATTTGATCGGCATGATGGATCGTTGCGGCTCCGGTGGTGTTCGACGACAGCGGCTTGTTTGGCCGGATGGTGCGGTGTGCTCGTGATGGGACTGCACGACACATGACTGACACATCTCTTATGTGCAGCCTGTGAACTCGTGTTGTGGTCTAAAATACACACATACTCGTATCAATTGGAATCTTGTTTGTTGCTGTTGTCGGATGTATGTAACGACACTTCAGATATTTAGCCAAGTTCAGTTTATTTCAGAGTCCAAACATACATCACATCCATGTGGCTAGTACGTAAATGGTGTTTCTTTTGCACTTGTACAATCGAATGTACAATCGAGAATATATACTCCTTCTGATGCACATATGTACTCTATCTTGGGCATGAATATACGTCTCCATCGGTTGAATATACTAGTACTTGTTTTAATATATACTCCTTACAAAACACCAGTACATACTCCTTAAACAGAAATATTCTACACTCCATTAGACAATTTCAGTATATATTCCTTCGGAAAAAATTCAGCATATACTCCTTTGAGAAGAAAAAAAACATTATATACTACTTTACAGAAACTAGTACTCCCTCCGTCCAAAAATACTTGTCATCAAAATGGATAAAAAAGAATGTATCTAGAACTAAAATACATCTAGATACATCCTCTTTTATTCATCTTGATGACAAGCATTTCCGGACGGAGAGAGTAGATAGTAATTACCATGATGAAAAATATATACTTCTTTGAAAAGGTTTACCATATACTCTTTTAAAAAGTACTCCCTCCGTTCACAAACATAAGATGTTTTAGATATTTCAATATGGACTACATACGGACCGAAATGAGTGAACAAACACACAACCATATATACACATCCAATTCACAAAAAAGTTAGAACATCTTATAATTGTGAACGGAGGGAGTAGTAGTATATACTACTTAAAAAACAGTATATACCCCCCATGGCAATATATATACCAAAATTTTGTACGGTAATGCTCAATATCTCATATAATTCAATATAAATTCCCCATCACCATATTTAAAAAGGAGAGTAGGTGCGTGTTACGTAGTACAAATCATCGCCATATTTTTTTGATTGAAAACCCATATACTTCCTTGATAATAAGATCAAGTAGTCGCATGCCGCCATGCACACACAGCAGGTTGACTTTTTTCTCTCGGTTAGTTTTTTATTGGGTATATCCAACTCAAACTATCTGGGTGGGAGTATGTACTCCTAGGGAGTACAAAAGAGATGTCCGGGAAAATAAATCCTACAACCAAGGGTAGTTACCCCCACAATTACTACCTTCTGATCTTATTCAGATCTTGAATGTTTTTAAACAGGTCGCATGCACAGGAAAAGTGATCTTTCTTTGCCTGATTAGTTGGCCCACGGGTCTTCCTATTTTCTTGGTCATTCCGATCCTGTCTATCGTAGCTGTAAAATTAACTGGATCTGCATGCAATCTAAACAATTCTATCTCTCAGCGCTATTTATTTCTGTTTCTCTCTCTTCTCTCTCTCCCATGAACCAAAACCAGTGCCGGCAAAACAATTGGATTGTGAACGATGTGAGCAACAAAAGAGGTAGTACGAATTTATGTGATTCATTTCTATACATGTGTCTTGCTAATTGCCTTTTTAATTTTAGATGGACACCCTGCTAGGCATTGGTCTTGCGCGTCTCCCGGAAAATATACCATCGGATTAGGTGGACATGGCAATGGCCGTGTGCCAGATGAACGCTGATCTCCCCGGTGAGACGGTCTAAACTTGATGTTTTGCTCTCTCCATTGGTGTTGCAAACATCATATCTGGTACTGGAGCATGCATGTATGTTTGGAAGGCACTGGTTGATTAAAACGCGAGGATGTGCAGCTTGCTAACTGGTGTCTTATCACACTCATTTTCCTTTTGCAAATCTGCAGTCATGCGTCATGCCATCAACTGCATGACAATGGTCGCCGGGATCCCAAGGTGGAGCAATGCAGGTGCCGAGCACGCACGCTGAAGCAAAGACATTTCACCTCGTCCGTGATTGATACTCGACGGCAGTGGAATCATGACATTATAGTGGCGTCTACACATGATACTCCGATGTCGAACTCATCTGTCATCGGCAGGCTCTAGCCACTATGATCTTGTTATCACCTAGGCTATAGTGGTGGACATGAGAAGCCATTGCTGCTGCAAGGGTGCCTGCCTCAGTACGTGTGGATGAATGCGTACCATCACATATGTATGGCGCATGTACATGCCGTGTCATGTAGTTTATATCAAATATCTCAACTAGACGTACACCACTACAAATGTTTATCTCCATACTACTTCCAACATAAAGTATTGTATAAACTTCATACTCCTTTCCTGTAAGCACTGTATATTCATGTTCGTGACTAAAAAGTCCAGACTTGTTAATCACTCTATATTTATGTGCGGTTGGCACTGGCCGTACACAGTACTAGTTTGTATTATGTTTGTCTTGGATGATTTATGCATGTTTGCATGCCATGGCGTTGGATAGCCATGAATGTGCCATGTTCAGAACGTCGGACAATGATCATAGTATAATACCATGGTCGTGTTTGTGTGTTAAATTCACGGCAGGTTGTTCATTCGAAGTTGCACTTCACTTCCTCTACAAGAGCGAGTCAACATGGACGCCAATGACCAAGCTGAGTTCATGAGAAAGATGCATGCAGATAAAAGGACCGCCATCGGCAAGTCCAAAGGCATGCCTCCAAGGTCACACCAACAAGAAGCCCATGGTGTTCCAACTCAGAGATCTTGTTTGACTCCACATTCACAAAGACCGCTTTCCGGAAGAGCACAAATCCAAATTGCTTCTAGGAGTCAATGGACCCTTCAAGGTGCTACAAAGGATCAACAACAACGCTTACAAGATCGACAATCCACTCAACAAGTACTCAGTGAGAGACACCTTCAACGTCTTCGACTTGGTTCCATTCCATCGTGATGAGGTTTTGGTTCCGAGGACGGATCTTCCCCGAGGGGAGGGAGGAGGGGATGGTGTGGAGCAGCCCATGGACATCACCATGGATCCTCCAACAACACCCCAAGCGCCAATTGGACCAATGCTGGAGCCCATGCCTTTACCATTGAATACGAGGTGAACACTTTCCTCTTCAAACTTCCTATGCATTCACTCGGGACCTGGCTACTACTTCAATCCAAGACCCTATGCATACTCAGATACCAAGGATCCTTCCATGAAGGAGCGGCGGAAGAAGGCCGCATCATGGAGGAGAAGAGGAAGAAATGATCCACAGCTTTAGCAGCCGAACTGTCTAGCTACCAACCCGAATTGCCCGACATGAAGTGCCCGGAACATCAGTACCCACAAATCGAAGCCGGGCAAAGTCCTCTGACCTTTCATCCAGCTCTTCATCTGGCCATCAGCCGGACTGTCTGGGTAGCAACCCAGACTATCCGGCCCTTGGAGATTGCTCTGCTCCCGAAGACTTCGCCAACCCGGACCCAAGCCTGCGTCAGCAGCCGGACTGTCCAGCTAGCAACCCGGATTGTCCGACCACCAGCCGGGACTATACGGCCACCAACCCGGACTGTCCGACCACTGCCTGCATGCAGGTCTGGCCAAGAGGCCATGTATCCCCTCTCACCTACCCTTTCGCCTCTTAGCTATATATAAACCGTACCATGGACCCATATTAGAGTTAGCAAAGCATATATCTAGACCTTGGGAGAGCTTTGCTCATCTTGCCACCTCCTAGAGGATCAAGACCTCCTAAGGGAGAAGGATTCTCCACAGGATCAAGAACAACCAGGGTTTGGAGAAGAACATCTCTCAAGGCCCCATCTCTCTTAACGATTTGGGAAGAACTCTATCCTTTTACCTTCTCCTTTGTTGATTGTGGGTCTATATGTATCTCTTGTTTTGGATGTTTTGAGAGAACATGTGTGATGGAAACTTGTTCGTCTAGTTTAGAGTTACTTGTGTTTTTCCCCTTGGTCACCTCAAAATTGTGAAGATTGGGCATCAATTAAGACTTGGTCCTATATCAACCTAAGTATGTATGGAACTGAAAAACAATGACTTCTTGTTCATCCATGTGTAACTTCTCACCTCTGAATGTGTGTAGAATCGCTTCGTACATGGCATTCTAGCACGGGGCAAAGAGTGTGGCCCAAGACCAAAACAAAGAGGTTCTGCACCTAGTAGCTATAGGTTCAATTGGATGGAGTGTTTGGATCCGTCGTCTTAGCTGGACCAAACTGTTATTTGCGGGATGTCGGGTACCACATGGGTAAAAAGAGGGCCGTGATGTGTTCCATACATTGCAGAACATGCACACCTGCATTTTGAAGATGTGGAACCTATTCTAGACACGTTCGTGACAGCGATTCAACCAAACGCGTGGACTGTGACCACCTGACGCAGGTTTCTGTCAGCACCAATAGTGGTCTAACATCTATCTCCAATAATTCACCAAATCGGATGGAAAAGGAACCCAGCCAACGGTTCGAATCGCGAGCCGGATGCCAACTATTCCCACAGCTATTTCTCTAGCAAAGGTTGATAGAAAATCCTCCTCCTAGCAAAAGTTTGACCCACATTTGATCTTTCCCTATGATGAAGAATTACATATCTTTAGAGGCTCTGTGCTCTATCTTCTGAGGTAATACCACAGACAGAGAATAGGGGAACAAAACTATAGAGTAGTTAACTACCATTATAAAAGAAACATGAAACCTTACCTGAGGTCCCCACATGTATGGATGACCCTGTGGGTTTGACACCACAGGAGAGGGAAAGAACCCATGTGGTGGAATTGGAGGATATCCCTGAAAAAACCAATGGAGAACATGATGAGCAGCCTAGGGTAGATAGTACATGTGATCTATGTATTAATGATAGATATATTGATATGTGTGAATCAAGAAGGGAAATAAGTGCAACGAGAAAATAATATGACACACGAGAAAGCTATTTTGTCAATTGTAACCAGAATTAACAAAAGGGAAAAAATAGAACGACCACATTGCAGCCAAAATCAGTAATGATCCTCAAAATTGAGGGTGGGTAGTTGTATTTGCAATTATTATCGAAAAAATGTCGCTGCCTACGTACTTATTTCCCACTTTCCTTGTGTTTTCACACAAGAGGGATACATGTTTTGAGTCATCCATCTCCAAAACAGGGAAGAGAACTTCCTCACCTGAAAGCTGGTCCAATCTGGGTAAACTGTCGGTGTTGCAATACTCGAAGTAGCAGGTGGCTGCTGCTCCTGTTACAGGGAAGGACAAATTTTTAGGAAGACACATTCACTATTTTTGGTACAGACTACAGAGATAATGCCACAATTCCAGCATTGAAAACCTGAGGTGCAGATGCCTTGTTTGCCTTAGCAGGTGTCTCTGCTTCACTGCTTCCCATGGTGACTCACAGAAAGAGGGCAGCAATCACTCCATTGTCCACAGTCACACAAAGTGGCATAAAGTGAAACCTGAATTGGCCATACAAAGAACATAAGTAAGCTAAAATTTAGCAAAACTGTATTACGTCCTCGATTGGAAAAGGTGCTAGGCACGCTAGGTGACAGACAAACGCCTCACCTAGAGCATAAGTGAAAGTCTAGGCAGGGCAAGTAAGAAATTGTCCACTCCAGCAAGAAATCATGCCATGTCACACTGACAGGCCAAATGGACCATTTTCAGATGGCAATAGCTGGTAGTTTACTCACTTCATGCTCTAAATTAATGTCTATACGCATATAATACCCCAAATACAACCCTGCTAGTCAAAACTGTATGACCGACTAGGCTGCGCCTAGGGCGCGTAAGCTCCACCTAGGTGCTAGGCAAAGGCAACCTACTTATGCCTAGCGTTTTTTTTAAACCTTGATTACGTCAGCCACTTTCTCAAGATCCCATCTATTTCATGATCTCAAATTCTTCCAACAGTTGGGAAGGAAGTATAAAAGGCTTCAAGAAATAGTAGTGTACAAAACCGACTTGGTTTAACAAATTACAATAATGAAGGCCAACTTAACTGCTCAAAATAACTATAAAGCTCCTTTGTTAAAAATATTAGCTTGATTTTCGTCAAGGTGACCACAACACAATTGCAACACAGTTAACTTAGTATCCTTTTATCACAAAGTACTGGTCGAGTTACCTTCAGATTACACAGTTTGTGGTTCATGTCCTTCATAGAACAGACAAGCCAATGCTCTCTCAAAAAAACGCAGAAAATCCCATGGACCACAGAATTTAAACCTTTTAGAAACAGCAAATTTGAACCCTCAAAAAAAAGAAACAGCAAATTTGCCATAAACCCAACAGCTACAATTCTACTACAGCGCTGCATTATACTACCCAAAATCTACAAAAACAGTAACATGTGGTGTTTTAAAACTAGTTCCAGGTGCTACCAGCCACATATGCAAACTCAATAAAGCACCAACAAAACCCTAGTAGATCCCCCAAAATAGAATGGTGAAAAATATAAACCCATGAACCATCCAAATCTTCAAAACCTACATCCCAACATGACGATTGGAAACACAGCGAGGAGTGAAGCATTAACATAAACTACATACAAAGAATCTTGAAGGCTTGAAGCAACCTCTAATAAAAAATACCTACCGCGCCTGTCAGGTTTCCTACTAAAGAAGGCCAATTCTTAAGCACAAACTACACCTAACAAAACCCTAGCTACTATATTTAAAATCCAACGCCTAAACTCGAAACCTGTACCAAAGGGGCTATGCTCCCGAGACCAAAAAAAAAATCTAGCCAGGTCTCACAAGTCTCGCATCAGGTAGACACTATCTCGCCGCGAATTACAGATAAACCCTAGCACCCTTCACCCTCGCTCCGACCAAAATCAGAGGCCCAAACTCGGGAACCCCCGACTCCAAACTACCAACAAAAATCACCCAGACCAAGGAAATTACCACCGCTGCGTAATATAATTTTAAAGGCCAACGGCCAGATCCGGCGAGGCGGGCGATACGAACGTCGGGTACCTCTCGGACGGCAAGCGGACCCGCGCGGTGGACCTCGAGATCTGGAGTAGAGCGGCAGGAGAGGGTAAAGTAGTAGGGGTATGGCGTGGCGAGAGAGGTCTTCCGGTTTGGAGAGAGGAAGACGACGAGGACACGATGGACGCCGCGCAGCAGCTGCGACCAGCGACTAGGCTTCGGTGGTGTGCTAGCTAGGCAGGCAAGCAGGCCAGCTCAGTCAGTCGGAGCGTTTGTTCTTGCTCGCGTTGCTGTCTGGTTTGTTTCCCTTTCAGTCGTGACGCTCTTTTTTTTCACAAAATCTCAAAAAAAAAACCTCAATTTTATTAATTAGGAATAATAGTTATACATCGTCAATGGGAAAAGGTACAATATCAAGGTTTCTCAAACCAATCCCTAGTGACGAAAAAATTCGCTAGCCTAGCAAATTCATTAGCCACCTTATTTGCTTCCCTATTACAATATTCCAACCTAACAAAAGGAAAATCAGAAGCTATGAAATAGCAATCGTCGAACACTGCCGCTGCCGCTCCCGCCGAATGTCCTTCATTCTTCATTGTGTCAACCACCTCCATATTGTCAGAATTCACGACAAGGCGATTGCATCCCGCCTTCTGTGCAAGGGATGGGCCGAATCTTAGAGCCAAAACTTCTGCTGTTAAAGTATCAGCACACTAATCAATCCTTCAGTTTTCACCAACAATGAATCTTACTTTGTCATTTATGGGGATAGCCCCAGCTTGCCCGGAAGCAATTGAAAGAGGCATCTACGTTCAACTTAATAAAACTCATAGGAGATCTGCTCCATCCGCGTGTTGGTGTGCATCTTAAAATTTTCCTTCATGTACCAGTTTACGTCTGTCCCACCATAAATACTAAGTTGTAATAGCAATCAATTCACGTGCATTTTGAGAACCCGCTATCATTAAATCTTGATCTGGCATAAGAAGTAAGAATTCCAATACCGTCTCCCCCGCATGATCAACAGCTCAAGCTTTACTGATCGCCTCATGTAATCCTAACTTGTCCCACACCTTTTTTGCCTTTCGACACATAAATAAGACGTGTTTTGTATTTTCTGTCCCTTTTGAGCATGATGGGCAAATGGGTGATACTTTCATGTGCCTATTAGCAAGCGTAGCACGACATAGGAGGGTTCCATGCAAAGTATGCCAGATTAAATTTTTTACCTTTGCAGGATAAGATAGTTTCCAAATCTTACCCCAAATAGGATTAACATTGGTTCTTCCCATACCATTTGCATGTTGCAATTTTATCCCATGTTGTTTGTTCCCAGTGGCGGAGCTTGGAAGAAAAAGTTGGGCGGGCCAAGCTAAGGAAAAGCCTGAATTTTTGTAGGCATTAGCCACTTGTTGGTCCCTTTTGTTCTAGTTCAATTTTCACCCAGTATGTTAGCAAACAAGTTACTGCTAAGAGACTCATCTTGTAACTTATTATGCATTGTTTCAATGATCTTCCTACACTAAAATGCACTTATCAAAAAATATTACATGTCAGGCACAAAGAAAAAATATCTCTTTATTATGTAATTCTACATATGAATTGATAATAAAATGCATTAATGCTGCTCAATTCATAACAAAAGCATGTTGCTCTAGACATAATTAGAAACTACCCAGCAACAGCGTCATCAGGAGGTGAACATAGTGTTGAGCTCTACTCAGCGTTGGCACTCGACAGCGGACCGGCGAACCTAGTTGGTTGGTAGCACAGTGTACTGCAGTGGTCAGAGGAGGAAGGGTCGGAGGCATCTAGGCGGCATAGTGGAATCATCCCGACGGCCAGGGACAGAACTGGCCGGTGTGGATGCCGGAGCCTGGAAGGAAGGGCCAAAGGAAGGATGGCGCCATGGCGAGGTCACGAGAAGGTGGGTGGAGCCATGGAGCAGGCGGCAGGAAGTGTGTATTTAGCAGCGAGGCTGTGCGATATGTGCGGCCGGGGAAGGGCCAAAGGTGGGACTTGGAGCCTGGAAGGGGGATGAGCGCTGGCTCTCTGACGCAAGATATGAGCTGCGCGAGTTGCAGGCAGGTGGTGTGCTCGTGCCAAACCTCGAGACTTGGATCGATCGTAAGTTCGTAACTAGGTTGAGTGGGCTACCAAACAAAGCATATGTATAAACACAATCATGAGATTCCTGGGCGGGCCATGGCAGGTTTGGCCCCAACGAAGCTCCGCCCTTATTTGTTCCATTCCTCCAAATAAGCCGATCGTACAGTGAAAAGGTCATTTTTTTTTCTATAGCTCCAAGCAATGAAATCCAACATATTATGCATCGGAGGGGGATTGCGAGCACCCTTTGAGCATCAATTGGCCATAATGTTTTGTCGGTTTTGTTTCTTTTCTTTCTGTTAAACTTTTTAGAATTGGTTGTGTGCATCTTAATTATGCAGAGGCCGGGTGTCACTCATAACGCTTTTGTATTCGCTTGATGCTACATTTTTTATATAATAAAACGCCCTTTATCGAAAAAATTGGTCACAACGTTTGTCTCACCAAATCTTCATCCCAAGAACTCGTGACTGGATCAAGGAGATCAGAAACCTTTTGCAAAAGATGCCCTCTTCTAGGAGTAATGACTCCTATTCACACAATTTGGAATCCATGCATCTCTCCAAATATCAATATTTTGTCCATTTCCAACCCACCGGATATAACCATTTTGTAGAGAATCCACTCCCGCCATAATACTTTGCCAAGTAAAAGAGGAACCTTTTTTAGGTTTGCCATTAAATCCCCTTCCGGGAAATATTTAGCTCTCAATATAAAAGCACATAAGGAGTCGGGATTATCAATCAGACGCCATGTGATAGGGGTCAAGGTGTCCCGTCTTTCGATAAGATGGTGGCTATCGTTTTTTGGTGGAGTATACTTTGACGATCCAACTACGATCGTGTGAGGACGTCGTGTCTTAGCAATCGCTAAACCAACTCCAAGGGGTTATTCACCATGCAGGAGCACGATCAACCTGACCACGAAGGTCTATTTCCTGCAAGCAAATGAAAAACAAGCAAGAAACTGAAATTGCAATCTGGAAATTGCGAATATAAGAGGAAAGGTTTATTAATGAAGGTGGGGTTCTGTGATGTCTTGGTATGGTCGTTGAACACAAACGAAGTACGCGAAATTGCAGCTATGGCGAACTTTTAATCTAAACAAAATCCAAAGTCTAAACAATGCCCTAAGGGTTGTATATATGGAGGAAGAGGGGGGAATTTCGTGGCCTTTGGAGGAGGGGTCCGAAACCAACCCTAACTCTTGTTTCCCCACACATACGGACTATAATAACAGCCTATACTTAAGTATTTCAAAATTACATGGCCCTGGCCCAATAATAAGGTGGCGCAGTACCTAGAATAGTCTCTGGACGTAATTTATGAAGTGACATCTAGTATATTTCGTCCAAGGCTTCATGCACTCCTTATGGTGACTTCAAAGTCCTGAAATCATCACTTGTAACTCCGTTCTTGTTCCCCTTGCGCATGCCATCATCTGCACACTTGGTCTTGCTCCAGTGTTCATCCCTCTTATCCATGCCAGGCCTTTGTAATCAAAACAAATGTATCCAATTTAGGTAGCATCATATTCTCATGAACATTAGAATCATTACCAAGAAACGAAAGTACCTGATAATTTAATTGGCGTGTGCGAGCTCTAGTAATTGGTCCAGTATATGTAGCAGTAGGGGTTGTGGGTGTAACAATGGTATTGATGTCCTCATCATCCTCCCCTTCTTGAAATGAAGTCATCCTCGACGGAAGCTCATCTTCCTCACCCAAATAAGGCTTCAAAACTGCAATGTTAAAAGTGGGACTAACCCCAAAATCTGCAGACAGCTCAAGTTTATATGCATTATCATTTATTTTCTCTAACACCTTAAATGGACCATCATCACGTGGCATTAGATTTGATTTGCGCAAATTAGGAAATCTATCCTTACGCAAATGTAACCAAACAAGATCTTCAGGTGCAAAGTCAACACGTTTTCTACCCTTATCTCCAGCAGGTTTATATTTAGCATTCATACACTCAATGTTCTCCTTAGTTAGCTCATGCATTTTTAAGATCAATTCAGCACGTTGTTATGCATCAAAATTAACCTTCTCTGAAGATGGAAGAGGCAACAAATCAATAAGTGCATGAGGAAGGAAACCATACACAATTTTAAAAGGACACATCTTAGTAGTAGAATGCAATGAACGATTATAAGCAAATTCAATATGAGGCAAGCATTCTTCCCACGTTTTCTTGTTATTCTTCAAAACAACCCTAAGCATAGTAGACAATGTTCTATTGACTACTTCAGTTTGGCCATCAGTTTGGGGTGACATGTAGTACTGAAAAGCAATTTAGTCCCCAACTTAGCCCATAAACATCTCCAAAAGTGGCTAAGAAATTTAGTATCACGATCTGAAACAATTGTATTTGGCACACCATGCAAGCGAATAATTTCACGAAAGAACAAATCAGCAACATTAACAGCATCATCGCTTTTATGGCATGGTATAAAGTGTGTCATTTTCGAGAACCTATCCACGACAACAAATATGCTATCCTTCCCCTTCTTTGTTCGAGGTAAACCTAAAACAAAGTCCATAGATATATCCTCCCAAGGAACACTAGGTACAGACAAAGGCATATATAAACCATGAGGATTGATAGCATAATCAGTTCAGAGATGCAAAGTTGAATAAACACTCAACGACAGTACTGTGCTGGTCCTAGGCTAGACCGTACTAGAGACGTGAGCCTAGAACACGAACAAAATCACGGTGCGGCACGTAAACAAGGGAAAAGCACACTCTGAATTTTCTTTTCGCTCTTTTTTGCGCTCCTCTTTTTTTTGCGAAAAATCACTATAATGGCGAGTGTCTCAAAACTCTTCCCAAGTCAAACTAACAGGATAGGCACGGGATTTTTTTAACATTTTTTTTCGGAAATCAGGGCAGCGACGATGAAAAAGTGCGACAAAAAATCACTATGATGGCGAGTGTCTCAAAAGACTTAGAAAAACCTAAAAACAGGATAGGGAAAAAAATTCGGCTGCCAAAATTTTGGCCTAAAAACTGCCCGGGGGTCTCCAAACTCTTTTTTTTCGAAACCTACTTAGGCAAGGAAACGCGAATCGGAAAATAGATGGATCTTGAAAGCAAACCTAATGTAAAAAGAACTCAGATTGGTGGTGGATATATGATGGTAAGATATGGCAGCGGTGGTGGTATATGGATATGGTGGTGGTATATGGATACAGATCGGTGGCGGATAAGCGGTGGTGGTAGATGGCAGGGCCGATGATGATGGTGGGGCGGCGGCATGACAACTTATGGCCAGAACTCGAAACTCTAAAAGACTAGACTCTAAGACCAGCAACTAGACACGACGATGCAACCGCAAATTCAACAAAGCAAAATACTGAACAGACTATGCAAAGGCTTAGACTGGTTCGGATATAATGAACTAACCCTAATTCTTTTGTGGCTTTTCGTGGACTGTAGGTATGAAGAACATACTCGATCTAAACCACGAAAAACTGTAAAATCTCACTGAGCAACCTGGAAATCTGATACCACTTGATAGGGTCCAAGGTGTCCCGTCTTTCAATGAGATGGTGGCTATCATTTTTTCGGTGGAGTAGACTTTGACGATCCGACTACGATCATGCGAGGACGTCGCACCTTAGCAATCGCTAAACCAACTCCAAGGGGTTATTGACCACGCCGGAGCATGATCAACCTGACCATGAAGGTCTATTTCCTGTAAGCAAACGAAGAACAAGTAAGAAACTGAAATTGCAATTTGGATATTGCGAATATAAGAGGAAAGCTTTATTAATGAAGGTGGGGTTCCGTGACGTCTTGGTCTGGTCGTTGAACACAAACAAAGTACATGAAGTTGCAGCTATGGTGAACTTTTAATCTAAACAAAACCCAAAGTCTAAACGATGCCCTAAGGGTTGTATATATGGAGGAAGAGGGGGGAATTTCGTGGCCCTTGGAGGAGGGGTCCGAAACCAACCCTAACTCTTGTTTCCCCACACATATGGACTCTAAAAACAGCCTATACTTAAGTATTTCGAAATTACATGGGCATGGCCCAATAATAAGGTGACGCGGCACCTAGAATAGCCTTTGGACGAAATTTATGAAGTGGCATCTTGTATATTTCATCCAAGGCTTCATGCACTCCTTATGGTGGCTTCAAAGTCCTGAAATCATCACTTGTAACTCCGTTCTTGTTCCCCTTGCACATGCCATCATCTCCATGCTTGGTCTTGCTCCAGTGTTCATCCTGCTTATCCATGCTAGGCCCTTCATTTGTAAGCAAAACAAATGTATCCAATTTAGGCAACATCATATTCTCATGAACATTAGAATCATTACCAAGAAATGAAAGTACCTGATAATTTAATTAGCGTGCGCGAGCTATAGTAATTGGTCCAGTATATGTAGCAGTAGGGGCTGTGGGTGTAACAATGGTATTGATGTCCTCATCACCATGCTTGTTTAGCTAACAAAGCCAGATTGGAACAATGTATATCTCTGAAACCCATACCTTCATAATTTTTTGGGACACACATCTTCCACCACGCCATCCAATGCATCCCCTTCTTGTTGTCCTCGTCACCCCACCAAAACTATGACATCACGTCAATGATTCCTTTACAATTTTTTTTAGGAATTTTGAAGACGGACATGGCATAAGTTGGGATAGCTTGTACAAAAGATTTGAGAAATATTTTCTTTCCTCCAACGAATAACAATTTTCCTTTCCATCCACTTTTTTTCATGATAATTCAATCAATCAAGAATTGGAAGCAATCACTTTTGTCCATACCCACATTTGTAGGCAAACCCAAATATTTATCATTGAGTGCTTCAGTCATAATATTCATAATTGTACATATTTGCGCCTTGTCTTCCACCTTTGTATTGGGACTAAAGAATATACTAGACTTCTCAACACTTACCATTTGCCCCGAGGAGGCACAATATGAATCCAAGACTGGTTTCAAAGCCTATGATTTCATAGTACTTGCTTTCATGAGGATTAGGGAATCATCAGCAAAGAGAGGGTTTGAACCGAGGGTGCATCTCTACTAACCTTTATTCCAGATATATTTCTGTCCTCCTCCGTGTTTTCTAAAAGGGTAGTCAGTCCCTCTGTACATACCAGGAATAAGTATGGAGAGAGGGGTTCTCCTTGCCTCAATCCTCTAGTAGGTTTAAAACTCTCTGTTTCTTCCGTATTAAAATGAACCCGGTATTCCACAGAGGATACACATTGCATAATCAGATTTACCCAGTTCTCTTTGAATCCCAATTTGAGCATAATTGCCTTCCTTCGGAAAAGGCCACTCTACTCGGTCATGCGCTTTTGTGCATGTCCAGTTTGATAGCGCACATGCCTTCATTACCATTATTTTTCTCTTTATTGTATGGAAGCACTCATACGCCACTAAAATATTATCAGTAATCATACACCCGGTCACAGATGCACTCTAACTCGTACTAATAATTTCTGATAGGATTATGTTCAAGCGAGCTGCAATCATTTTTAGATAACCTTATACACCACATTGCACAAACTTATTGGTCTAAACCGAGTTACCTTTTCTGGAGAATTCACCTTTTGGATCATTATAATTATAGTATCATTCCAGCCATCAGGAATAGAACAAGTATTTACCGTCTGAAGTACCTCTTTAGTCAGGTCATCCCCCAACGTGGACCAAAATCTTTATAAAAAAATAGCATGCAGACCATCCGGACCTGGTGTGATAGAGGCGAAGGTGTCCCGATGTTTCGATGAGATGATAACTATCAATTTGGTGGAGACGACTTTGATGATCCGACTACAAACATGCACGACATTGCGCCTTAGCAATCACTAAACCAACTCCGAGAGGTTATTGACCACGCTGGAGCATGATCAACCTGACCACGAAGGTCTATTCCTGCAAGCAATCGAAGAACAAGCGAGAATATGATTAAGCAATCTGAATATTGCGAGTACGGATGAAGTATTGATAAAAGTGGGGTTTCATAAGCAGTCTTGGTCTGGTTGTTGGACACAAACGAAGTACACGAAGTTGCAGCGATGGCTAACTTTTATCTAAATAAAACCCCAGCAAAAAGCTACTAGATGGATCTACTTATATAGGAGCAAGGGGTGGCAGCCAAGGAGGTGGGAGGACCTCCCAAGGCAGCCTAAAACTAACCCTAGGTCGTACAAGGCTCATGGGCCCAAGTGGAGGTGATGCAACACCTTTGGGCTTGTAGTTTGACTCAGATTCTGCTGCAACGTCAGATTGTTTCGTACATAACTCAATGCTCCGGATGAATTTGAAGGTGAATCCAATTGTTCTGTAAAGTGCATGAAATCTACTTTCCAACAAAAAAAGAATCACCCAATTCGGAGTCCGTATGAAAGAGTTATTGGTGTTTTGAGTCAGGTATGTCTGTGTAGTCCGAATCTGCATCCAGAACGTGAGAGACTTGGACTCTATCTTCTCTTGTCCCAAAAGTGACGTGAGAGGACTTTTTAAACATCACATAAACTTCTCTTTTTCCCTTATCTTCATATGTTGATTGTTCAAATGTCCCATACACCCGCATTTAGACATGGCACAAAAGTCTGTGAAGTATTTTTGTCTTGGATGACATAAATAAATTATTTCATAGTTTGCATTAGATATCACCTAACAAATATACATGTATGCAATATTTTTGGTCGTATCCAAGGTAGTCATGTCCTCATCATGGTGCTTTTAAGTCTCCAATGTCAAAGAGGGCCTTCCGAACCTCCTCTTCCGTATAAGGTGCGAGAAGCGCATTATTCATTTCATCAATCACTTTCCTTTTGACAAGAGATAGAACCTCCGAATTCGGTTGGGCATTTCTGAGGTGAAAAGCTTTGAAAAATACCCCATAATGTGGCTTTTCATCTCCGTATCTTGCACCCAAACAACATTCTCATCAAGCAATATTTTAATTTGATTTCTCTTCTTTCTAGTCGTTGCCGCATTGTGAAAAAAATAGGTGTTACGATGACCATGTAATAGCCAGTTTGCTCGGCCCCGTTGTAACCACTAGATCTCTTCTTGTTCCAAAAGATTTTCAGTAAGAAGTAGGGTATCCTTTTGTTGCACTTGAGTTTTCGCATTCATAGGTCCCCTTTGTAGTTTTTCTAAATCTTTGAGTTTATTTATTCTTATTTTTGGTCCCTTCAGTACATCACGATCCCAGGTACGCAAATCCGCATGCACCGTCCTAGTACGTGCAGCGAGAGACGGTCCAATACCCAACATTTTCTCTTTTTCCATGTTGTGCGTACAATTTCTACCACTGTCTCTTCTTTGAGCCATCGAGCTTCAAACTTTTTCACTCGACTTCTGCTACTTCTTGAGCTTGCGTTGGTTTTTCCCTTGAAGAGGAAAGGGTGATGCAGCAAAGTAGAGATAAGTATTTCCCTCGGTTTGAGAACCAAGATATCAATCCAGCAGGAGACAACGCACAAGTCACTGAATACCCGCACAAACAATCAAACAACTTGCACCCAACGCGATAAAGGGGTTGTCAATCCCTTCACGATTACTTGCAAAAGTGAGATCTGATAGAGATAGATAAATGATAAAGTAAATATTTTTTGTATTTTTGGTTTATAGATCGGAAAGTAAAAGATTGCAAAATAGTAGATCAGAAACTTATATGATGGAAAATAGACCCGGGGCCATAGGTTTCACTAGAGGCTTCTCTCATGATAACAAATAATACGGTGGGTGAACAAATTACTGCCGAGCAATTGATAGAAAAGAGCAAAGTTATGACAATATCTAAGGCAATGATCATGAATATAGGCATCACGTCTGTGTCAAGTAGACCGAAATGATTGTAGATCTACTACTATTACTCCACACATCGACCGCTATCCAGCATGCATCTAGAGTATTAAGTTCATAAAGAACGGAGTAATGCATTAAGCAAGATGACATGATGTAGAGGAATTAACTCAAGCAATATGATGAAAACCCCATCTTTTTATCCTCGATGGCAACAATACAATACGTGCCTTGCTGCCCCTACTGTCACTAGGAAAGTACACCGCAAGATTGAACCCAAAGCTAAGCACTTCTCCCATTGCAAGAAAAACCAATCTAGTTGGCCAAACCAAACCAATAGTTCGAAGATAATTACAAAGATATCAAATCATGCATATAAGAATTCAGAGAAGATTCAAATAATATTCATAGATAAGTTGATCATAAATCCACAATTCATCGGATCTCGGCAAACACACGGCAAAGAGGCATTACATCGAACAGATCTCCAAGAACATCGAGGAGAACATGGTATTGAGAATCAAAGAGAGAGAAGAAGCCATCTAGCTACTAGCTATTAACCCGTAGGTCTGTGGTAAACTACGCACGCTTCATCACAAGGGCGATAGAGTTGATGTAGAAGCCCTCCTTGATCGAATCCCCCTCCGGCAGGGTGTCGGAAAAGGTCCCTAGATGCGATCTCATGGGTACAGAAGGTTGCGGCGGTGGAAAAGTGTTTTCATGGATGCCCCTGTTGGTTTGGGGACATATGGGAATATATAGGCGCAAGAATTAGGTCAGGAGGTGCATGAGGGGCCCACAAGGGTGGGGGCGCGCCCTACCCCCCTGGGCACGCCCTCCGTCCTTATGGCCGCCTCGTGGCTCCTCCGACTTCATCTCCAAGTCTCCTGGTTGTCTTGTGGTCCAAGAAAAATCACCGCAAAAGTTTTATTCCGTTTGGAATCCTTTTGGTATTCCTTTTCCTCGAAACTCAAAAACAGGGAAAAAACAGGAACTGGCACTAGGCTCTAGGTTAATAGGTTAGTCCCAAAAATAATATAAAATAGCATATCAATGCATATAAAACATCCAAAACAGATAATATAATAGCATGGAACAATCAAAAATTATAAATACGTTGGAGACGTATCAAGCATCCCCAAGCTTAATTCCTGCTCGTCCTCGAGTAGTCAAATGATAAAAACAAAATTTTTGATGTGGAATGCTACCTAACATATTTATCCATGTAATTTCATTGTGGCATGAATGTTCAGATCCGTATGATTCAAAACAAAAGTTTAATATTGACATAAAAATAGTAATACTTCAAGCATACTAACAAGGCAATTATGTCTTCTCAAAATAACATGGCCAAAGAAAGCTTATCCCTACAAAATCATATAGTCTGGCTATACTCCATCTTCATCACACAAAATATTTAAATCATGCACAACCCCGATGACAAGCCAAGCAATTGTTTCATACTTTTGGTGTTCTCAAACTTTTTCAACTTTCACGCAATACATGAGCGTGAGCCATGGACACAACACTATAGGTGGAATAGAAGGTGGTTGCGGCAAAGACAAAAAGAAGGAGATAGTCTCACATGAACTAGGCATATCAACGGGCTATGGAGATGCCCATCAATAGATATCAATGTGAGTGAGTAGGGATTGCCATGCAATGGATGCACTAGAGCTATAAGTTTATGAAAGCTCAAAAAGAAACTAAGTGGGTGTGCATCCAACTCGCTTGCTCACGAAAACCTAGGGAAATTTGAGGAAGCCCATCATTGGAATATACAATCCAAGTTCTATAATGAAAATTCCCACTAGTATATGAAAGTGACAATAAAGGAGACTCTCTATCATGAAGATCATGGTGCTACTTTGAAGCACAAGTGTGGTTTAGCATTGCCCCTTCTATCTTATCTCTCATTTTTTTATTTGGGTCTTCTCTCATTTTTTTGGCCTCTTTTTTTCGTTCGGAGTCTCGAAATCATAGTCTCCATCATCCTTTCCTCACATGGGACAATGCTTTAATAATGAAGATCATCACACTTTTATTTACTTACAACTCAAGAATTACAACTCGATACTTAGAACAAAATATGACTCTATATGAATGCCTCCGGCGATGTACCGGGATGTGCAATGAATCAAGAGTGACATGTATGAAATAATTATGAACGATGACTTTGCCACAAATACGATGTCAACTACATGATCATGCAAAGCAAGATGACAATGATGGAACGTGTCATAATGAACGGAATGGTGGACAGTTGCATGGCAATATATCCCGAAATGGATATGTAAATGCATAATAGGTAGGTATGGACGTATGGTGGCTGTTTTGAGGAAGGTATATGGTGGGTTTATGGCACCGACGAAAGTTGCTCGACACTAGAGAGGCTAGCAATGATGGAAGGGTGATAGCGCGTATAATCCATGCACTCAACATTATTCATAAAGAACTCACATAATTATTGCAAAAATCTATTAGTTATCAAAATGAAGTACTACACGCGTGCTCCTAGGGGTATAGATTGGTAGGAAAAGACCATCGCTCATCCCCGACCGCCACTCATAAGGAAGACAATCAATAAATAAATCATGCTCCAACTTCATCACATAACGGTTCACCATATGTGCATGCTACGGGAATCACAAACTTTAACACAAGTATTTCTCAACTTCACAATTAATTACTAGCATGAACCTAATATCACCATCTTCATATCTCAAAACAATCATAAGGAATCAAACTTCTCATAGTATTTAATGCACTTAATATCAAAGTTTTTATTATATCCCTCTTGGATGCCTATCATATTAGGACTAAATTTATAACCAAAGCAAATTACCATGCTGTTTAAAGACTCTCAAAATAATATAAGTGAAGCATGAGAGTTCAACAATTTTTGTAAAATAAAACCATCGTCGTGCTCTAAAAAGATATAAGTGAAGCACTAGACCAATATTGCCTAGCTCAAAAGATATAAGTGAAGCACTAGACCAATATTGCCTAGCTCAAAAGATATAAGTGAAGCACATAGAGTATTCTAATAAATCACGATTCATGCGTGTCTCTATCAAAAGGTGTGTACAGAAATGATGATTGTGGTAAACTAAAAAGCAAATACTGAAATCATACAAGACACTCCAAGCAAAACACATATCATGTGGTGAATAAAAATATAGCCTCAAGTGAAGTTACCAATAGACGAAGACGAAAGAGGGGATGCCTTCCGGGGCATCCCCAAGCTTATGCTCTTGGTTGTCTTTGAATATTACCTTAGGGTGCCTTGGGCATCCCCAAGCTTAGGCTCTTGCCACTCCTTATTCCATAGTCCATCAAATCCTTACCCAAAACTTGAAAACTTCACAACACAAAACTCAACAGAAAATCTCATAAGCTCCGTTAGTATAAGAAAATAAATCAGCTTTTTTGGTACTGTTGTGAATTCATTATTTATTTATATTGGTGTAATATATATTATATTCCAACTTTTCCGTGGTTCATACCCCCCGATACTACCCATAGATTCAGCAAAATAAGCAAACAACACATAAAAAACAGAATCTGTCAAAAACAGAACAATCTGTATCAATCGGGATATTACGATACTTATGTAACTCCAAAAATTCTGAAAAATTAGGAAAACCTAAGGAATTTGTTTATTAATCTTATGAAAAAAGAATTAGTATTTTATCACGCTTCTTTAAAAAACGAGAACTGTTTTCCTGAGCGTAAAAGTTTCTTGTTTTCAGCAAGATCAAATCAACTATCACCGTAAGCCATCCCAAAGGTCTTACTTGGCTCAAACACTAATTAAAACACAAAAAACCACATCTAACCAGAGGCTAGATGAATTATTTATTGCAAAACAGAACCAAAAAGCAAATAACAAAAATAAAATTGGGTTGCCTCCCAACAAGCGCTATCGTTTGGCGCCCTTAGCTAGGCAATGTATTATTTTAATGATGCTCACATTAAAGAAAAGAATTGAAGCACAAAGAGAGCATCATATAGTACTTGAAAAACATATTTAAGTCTAACATACTTCCTATGCATAGGCATCTTATAGGCAAACAAATTATCAAGGCAAGCAAATCCTAGCATATGCAAATAAGAAGAAAGAAACAATAGCAATCGCAACATAACGAGAGGTAATTTAGTAACATGAAGATTTTCACAACCATATTTTCCTCTCTCATAATAATTACATGTAGGATCATAATCAAATTCAACAATATAGCTATCACATAAAATTTTCTCTTTATGATCCACATGCATGCAAAGTTGACACTCTTCCAAAATCATGGGATTATCATAAAATAAAGTCATGACCTCTCCAAGCCCACTTTTATCAAAAAATTCACAAGATTTATCAATCTCCAAAGTAGTGGGATAATAATTTCCTAAAGTTGACACTCTTCCAAACCCACTTTCAATATCATAGCAAACATATTCATCATGAGGACTAAATAAATTTTCAAGATCATAAGAAGCATTATCACCCCAATCATGATCATTGCAGTAAGTAGGGGACACAGCAAAACTAGCATCCCCAAGCTTGGGGTTTTGCATATTATTAGCAAAATTGACACTAATATAATTTATAATAACATCATTGCAATCATGCTTTTGATTCAAGGAACTATCAAGTATGGGTGCAATAGCAATAATCTCATGTTTAACATAAGGAACTATCACAAATTCATCTCCATAAATATTGGCATCATGGCCATAAGAATAGCAAGCATCACATTCATCAAGGGATATTTCAATCAAATCATCGAAATCATAATTATCTATAGATTCATGCATATCATTATTTTCTTCCAAAGCAACGGTCATTCTCTCAAAAAATTCTTTGTCATAGACATTATGAGCATTGTTTTCATAGCAATATTTAAGCATGTCAAAATTTTCAGATTTGTAGAGAGTAATATCATACTTTTCAATCAAAGAAGTAACTTCATAAGCACCCTTAAAAGCAACAAATTCTTCAATTTGTTCGGTATCATAGTAACTATAAACACCCTTTTCATAAGAAGATAAGATTTCATTATTATTAAACTCGCACATGTAGGGAAGGTGTTTCTTAGGGTTCTTAGAGCAACAAGTGAAATCACAAAGTTCACAAAGATTCCAAGCATAACATAGCAAACAATTTATTTGATTGCATAAAAGTCTCCCTTTTTCAGACAAACAATGACGCACAAAGTGAGCATGCTCATCTAAAGATTTTCCCTCAACTAAACTAGTTGGGGTTTCAGCATGAGCGCATATGGATCGAAGATGATCCAGGTAGAAAACTTTGATTGGATCCATATCAATAGATTTTCAGCAAGCAAAGATGAAAGCAAAATAGAAGGCGCATGGAAACACAAGCAAACATAAGATCGAATGAAAGAAGGGCGAAGAAAAGGTAAATCTTTTCGAAAATCGTTTTAGAAGTGGGGGGAGGAAAATGAGAGGCGAATGGCGAATAATGTAATGCAAGAGATGAGAGTTTATGATGGGTACATGGTATGTCTTGACTTGGCGTAGATCTCCCCGACAACGGCGCTAGAAACTCTTCCTGCTACTTCTTGAGCTTGCGTTGGCTTTTCCCTTGAAGAGGAAAGGGTGATGCAACAAAGTAAAGACAAGTATTTCCCTCAGTTTGAGAACCAAGGTATCAATCCGGTAGGAGACAACGCACAAGTCACCGAATACATGCAAAACAATCAAACAACTTGCACCCAATGCGATAAAGGGGTTGTCAATCCTTCACGGTTACTTGCAAAAGTGAGATCTGATAGAGATAGATAAACGATAAAGTAAATATTTTTGGTATTTTTGGTTTATAGATCGGAAAGTAAAAGATTGCAAAATAGTAGATCAGAAACTTATATGATGGAAAATAGACCCAGGGGCCATAGGTTCCACTAGAGGATTCTCTCATGATAGCAAATAATACGATGGGTGAACAAATTACTGCCGAGCAATTGATAGAAAAGCGCAAAGTTATGACGATATCTAAGGCAATGATCATGAATATAGGCATCACGTCCATGTCAAGTAGATCGAAACGATTCTGCATCTACTACTATTACTCCACACATCGACCGCTATCTAGCATGCATCTAGAGTTTTAAGTTCATAAAGAACGAAGTAACGCATTAAGCAAGATGACATGATGTAGAGGAATTAAATCAAGCAATATGATGAAAACCCCATATTTTTATCCTCGATGGCAACAATACAATACGTACCTTGCTGCCCCTACTGTCACTGGGAAAGGGCACCACAAGATTGAACCCAAAGCTAAGCACTTCTCCCATTGCAAGAAAAACCAATCTAGTTGGCCAAACCAAACCGATAGTTCGAAGAGAATTACAAAGATATCAAACCATTCATATAAGAATTCAGAGAAGATTCAAATAATATTCATAGATAAGCTCATCATAAATCCACAATTCATCAGATCTCCGCAAACACACCGCAAAAAGGCATTACATCGAATAGACCTCTAAGAACTTCGAGGAGAACATGGTATTGAGAATCAAAGAGAGAGAGAAGAAGCCATCTAGCTACTACCTATGGACCCATAGGTCTGTGGTAAACTACTCACGCTTCATCGGAAGGGCAATAGAGTTGATGTAGAAGCCCTCCGTGATCGAATCCCCCTCCGGCAGGGTGCCGGAAAAGGTCCCTAGATGGGATCTCACTGGTACAGAAGGTTGCGGCGGTGGAAAAGTGTTTTCGTGGATGCCCCTGTTGGTTTGGGGATATATGGGAATATATAGGCGCAAGAATTAGGTTAGGAGGTGCATGAGGGGCCCACAAGGGTGGGGGCGCACCCTACCCCCTGGGCGCGCCCTCCGTCCTTGTGGCCGCCTTGTGGCTCCTCCAACTTCATCTCCAAGTCTCCTGGTTGTCTTTTGGTCCAAGAAAAATCATCGCGAAGGTTTTATTCCGTTTGGTATTCCTTTTCCGCAAAACTCAAAAACAGGAAAAAAAGGAACTGGCACTGGGCTCTAGGTTAATAGGTTAGTCCCAAAAATAATATAAAATAGCATATTAATGCATATAAAACATCCAAAACAGATAATATAATAGCATGGAACAATAAAAAAATTATAGACACGTTGGAGACGTATCAACTTCCAGGTTGATTAAACATGTTACCATCATAATATTCCGTGTCCAGGACAAGGGGTCGATGATCAGAGTGGACATGTTCTTCGTTTATGATTGCAGACCGAGGGAATTTATTCACCCACTCCACATTACAAACCACACGATCAAGTCTCTCCCTAATCTCGCTTCTCCTCCAAGTGAATAGATCACTGATATAGCCCATATCTTCTAGATCACACTCTCCCAAACAATTACGAAATTCTCTCATCATTGCATTAGGCCTCGCATTCCCTCCCTCTTTTTTCGAAGAAAGTAAAATTTCATTAAAGTCTCCCAAAACGACCCAGGGGTGGTCACCCTTATTATGCAGATTGCGGGTATGATCCCAAGATAGATAACATTCATTCCAATTCGGGTGACCATAAAAACCAGTAAAATGTCACTGTACAACATCTTCATTCATAAACAGAACATCAATAAAATGAGCCGACACATAGTTCAAAACAACTTTATTCATCTTTTGATAAAACAAAACAAGGCCACCGGCCCGACCATCACTCTCCACTACAAGCATCGAATCAAAACTTAAAACACGACGTAGCTCATTGGCTTTACATTTATTCAAATGAGACTCTGAGAGAAACACTAACTCAGCCTTGATGGGCCCTTGTAGATCGAAGAGCTCGCAAGTTGTTGTGTGGGAGAGCATACTACGGCAGTTCCAACCTAGTATTTTCATTTGGCCCGGCGACCCCCCTCTTCGCCGATGCGCCAACATCTCCTTTCTCTTCTCCAACTGGTTCCCTCTTCTTCTACACATATTCCTCTTCCTTTTCATCTATCTCCTTAGCTACATGTGTGACCACACCATATTTGTCCGTCACTGTTCCCACTCTCCCCGTACAAACTCGCTTGGATGAAACATCCATATCATCATACAACAAGTGCTCATAACTATCCATATGTTTTTCAAAAGAAAAAACTATATCACTACCCGTCGAGCGAGCCTCTACTGTGTGTCTCCTTTTTTACCTATTATTTCCTTGCGAGCGTTCTCAGAGTTGCCCATCTCTCCTACTTTTTTTATCTTTCCTCCCCTTCCTCTTAGGGTGGTCTTGCTTAGCAGTTTTTACAACATTGAACTTAAAAGGATTGCTCACAGCAGCCGAGTCACCCGCATTAGCCGAAGCCGCAAGGCGAGCAACCCCTTCCCCTGAAAGATCCTTTAGGACTCTCGGCTGGAATAGTAGCTCACAAAATCTCTATTTTCTAACACTTTTCACAAAATCTCTACCACTCAAGTACTTCCACCATCGCGAACCAACCTGTGGTTGGATGGTTAGAGGGATAATGGTATCCCCAGTCCACCAAGGTCCAAGTCCACTTTGTACCCAATCATTTAGAATTTGAGTATAAATTTAGTCACTATAGTCCAACAGTTTGTTGGAGTATAAATTGTTTATGCACAAGTTCAGTTTGTAAGATGTGTACTGTTAGGTTACTGTAATACTACTACTAGGTTATGCACAAGTTCAGTTTGTAAATGAGTAGTATGAGTACAAAGTTCGGTTTGTAAATTCGGTTAATCTAAATTTTAGTAAACTTACACACTTTAATGAACTACAAATTCGGTGAAATTGATTTCAATTTGAGGATACCACTTATTGTTAACGTTTCGGTTGGCTGGGGATTAGAGATTAATCAAAAATTACACGACTATTAATCGGTCAGTTTTTGCTTGCAATTCTCAAGTTTCGAGCACTAATAAGGTAAAAATGAAAAGAACCATCAATGTGACTAAGCCTTTAAATGAGACAACACTACATCAATACATATAACAACATATTACATGTCAAACAATGAGTCAATGACAAAAAAATAGGAAAACACTACAAACACATGTCCTATCAAACGTGGGATTGAGTGTGATGTGCGGGAGGCTACTGAAGGGGAGACCCTATTTTGGGGATTCTGACCATAGTGGGCCGGCGTGATTAGTGGCTAGATTCTCGATTAATTGTTGATACATCTCTGTCGTATCTACTTTTCTAAACACTTTTGCTCTTGTTTTGGACTCTAATTTGCATGATTTGAATGAAAATAACCCGAACTGCTGCTGTTTTTAGCAGAACTAGCATGGTGTTATTTTTTGTGCAGAAATAAAAGTTCTCAGAATGGGAAGAAACTTTTTGGAGATTTTTTATGGAATAAAAGAATAATATGAAGGAAATATGCCCTAGAGGCAATAATAAAGTTGTTATTTATATTTCCTTATATCATGATAAATGTTTATTATTCATGCTAGAATTTTATTAACCGGAAACTTAGTACATGTGTGAATACATAGACAAACAGAGTGTCACTAGTTTACCTCTACTTGACTAGCTCATTAAATCAATGATGGTTATGTTTCCTAACCATAGACATGAGTTGTCATTTGATTAATGGGATCACATCATTATAGGATGATGTGATTGACTTGACCCATCCGTTAGCTTAGCACGATGATCGTTTAGTTTGTTGCTATTGCTTTCTTCATGACTTATACATGTTCCTATGACTATGAGATTATGCAACTGCCGAGTACCGGAGGAACATTTTCTGTGCTACCAAACGTCACAACGTAACTAGGTGATTATAAAGGTGCTCTACAGGTGTCTCCGATGGTACTTGTTGAGTTGGTATAGATCGAGATTAGGATTTGTCACTCCGATTGTCGGAGAGGTATCTCTGGGCCCTCTCGGTAATGCACATCACAATAAGCCTTGCAAGAAATGTAGCTAATGAGTTAGTTACGGGATGTAGCATTACAGAATGAGTAAAGAGACTTGCCGGTAACGAGATTGAACTAGGTATTGAGATACCGACGATCGAATCTCGCGCAAGTAACATACCGATGACAAAGGGAACAACGTATGTTGTTATGCGGTTTGACCGATAAAGATCTTTGTAGAGTATGTAGGAGACAATATGAGCATCCAGGTTCTGCTATTGGTTATTGACTGGAGACGAGTCTCGGTCATGTCTACATAGTTCTCGAACCCGTAGGGTCCGCACGCTTAACGTTCGGTGACGATCAATATTATGAGTTTATGTGTTTTGATGTACCGAAGGTAGTTCGGAGTCCCAGATATGATCACGGACATGACGAGGAGTCTCAAAATGGTCGAAACATAAATATCGATATATTGGATGACTATGTTTGGACTTCGAAAGGGTTCCGAGCAAGTTCAGACAAATACCGGAGTACCGGGGGTTACCCAAACCCCCCGGCGAGTGTAATGGGCCTGTTGGGCCTTAGTGGAGAAGAGGAGAGGCAGCCAGGGCAGGCCGTGCACCCTCTCTCCCTCTAGTCCGAATTGGACAAGGAGGGGGGGTGCGCCCCCCTTTCCTTCCCCCTCTGTCCTCCTTCCCTCTCTCCTACTCCTACTCTTGGAAGGGTTGGAGTCCTACTCCCAGTGGGAGTAGGACTCCCCTTGGGGCGCGCCTAGGAGGGCCGGCCTCTCCCCCTCCTCCACTCCTTTATATACGGGGAGGGGGGCACCCCATAGACACACAAGTTGATCAATTGATCTTTTAGCCGTGTGCGGTGCCCCCCTCCACCATAATCCACCTCGGTCATATCGTAGCGGTGCTTAGGCGAAGCCCTGCGTCGGTAGCATCATCATCATCGTCATCACGCCGTCTGCTGACGGAACTCTCCCTCGAAGCTTTGCTGGATCGGAGTTCGTGGGACGTCACCGAGCTGAACGTGTGCTGATCCTGGAGGTGCCGTACGTTTGGTACTTGGATCGGTCGGATCGTGAAGACGTACGACTACATCAACCGCGTTCTCATAATGCTTCCGCTTACGGTCTACGAGGGTACGTGGACAACACTCTCCCCTCTCGTTGCTGTGCATCACCATGATCTTGCGTGTGCGTAGGAATTTTTTTGAAATTACTGCATTCCCCAATAGTGGCATCCGAGCCAGGTTTATGCGTAGATGTCATATGCATGAGTAGAACAGAAAGGAGTTGTGGGCGTGGGTATATACATATTGCTTGCCGTCACTAGTTGATTCTTGATTCAGCGGCATTGTTGGATGCAGCAGCCCGGACCGTCATTACGCGTACGCTTACGCGAGACTGGTTCTACCGACGTGCTTCGCACACAAGTGGCTAGTGGGTGTCTGTTTGTCCAGCTTTAGTTGAATCGGATTCAATGAACAGGGTTCTTTCTGGAGATCAAAAAGCAATCACTATATCGCGTTGTGGTTTTTGATGTGTAGGTAAGAACGGTTCTTGATGATGAGGACATGACTACCTTGGATACGACCAAAAATATTGCATACATGCATATTTGTCAGGTGATTTCTAATGCAAACTATTCAATAATCTATTTATGTTATCCAGAACAAAAATACTTCACACACTTTTGTGTTTTGTGTAATTGCAGGTGTATGGGACATTTGTACAATCCACATATGAAGATAAGGGAAAAGGAGAAGTTTAGGTTCTGTTCAAAAAGTCCTCTCACGTCACTTTTGGGCCAAGAGAAGATAGAGTGCAAGTCTCTCACGTTTTGGATTTAGATTCGGACTGCACAGACATACCTGACTCAAAACGCCAACAACGTTTTCATACGGACACCGAATTGGGTGATTCTTTATTTGTTGGAAACTAGATTTCGTGCTCGTTCCAACCCAATTGGATTCACCTTCAAATTCGTCCGGAGCGTTGAGTTATGGACGAAACAATCTGATGTTGCAGCAGAATCCGAGTCAAACTACAAGCCCAAAGGTGTTGCATCACCTCCACTTGGGCCCATGAGCCTTGTACAACCTAGGGTTAGTTTTAGGCTGCCTTGGGACATCCTCCCACCTCCTTGGCCGCCACCCCTTGCTCCTATATAAGTAGATCCATCTAGTAGCTTTTTCCTTGGGATTTGTTTAGATTAAAAGTTCGCCATAGCTGCAACTTCGTGTACTTTGTTTGTGTTCAACGACCAGACCAAGACCGCTTACGGAACCCCACCATTATCAATACTTCATATATATTCGCAATATCCAGATTGCATTACCATATTCTTGCTTGTTCTTCGCTTGCTTGCAGGAAACAGACCCTCGTGGTCAGGTTGATCGTGCTCCGGCGTGGTCAATAACCCTCGGAATTTGGTTTAGCGATTGCTAAGGCGCGACGTCTCGCACGTTCGTAGTCGGATCGTCAAAGTCGTCTCCACGAAATCGATAGTTATCATCTCATCGAAAGATCGGGACACCCTCGCCTCTATCAAGTGGTATCAGTTTTCAGGTTGCTCGGTGAGAAATTCCAGTTTTCCTAGATTAGATTTATTTTCTTACCTATTGTCCAAGAAAAAGCCACAAAAAAGCTAGATCTATTCATCCTTTGTCCAAGCCAGTCCGAGCCTTTGCAATTTTCTTTTCATTGCTTGCATAGTTGAATTATCGGTTGCATCGTCGTGTCGAGTTGCTAGTCTTTGTTCGTTTAGAGTTTCGAGTTCTGTTCACACTAGTCACGCCGCCACTGCATCGTTATCCCTTTCACTGTCCACCACCCATTCATCAATTCCCACCACGTGCTACCCATCGTTCATTATCTAAATCATAGTTGAGGTCGTTCACATCTTCCCTAGATCCAATCTGCATCTTATCTAGTTTGTTTTGGAAAGAGGGAGAGAGAAAAAAACAAAAGAAGAGAAAAAAAAAGTTAGAGAAAAAAGAGAGAAAGAAAAAGAAAAAAGTGTGAGGAAAAAAAGAGAAAAAAGAGAAAAAAATTGCAAAAAAGTGAAAAAAGAGAAAAAAAATTCAAAGTGTGCTCCTCCCTTGTTTACGTGCAACGCCGTGATTTTGTTAGTGTTCTAGGCTCGCGTCTCTAGTACGGTCTAGCCTAGGACCAGCACAGTACCATCGTTGAGCGTTTATTCAACATTGCATCTCTGAATTGATTATTTCTAATCTTTTGCTACCATATATAGCCAACCCAGCTCCACATATTTCTATACCGTGTATACGTACGTTCCCCTAGCAATCACCTTACACAATCTTCAGAGTTATTTGACACTGCTGATTGCCTGTCACCACCTGCTGCTTGGTAAGAACTTGTAAGTATTGATATTTGCTTTACTATGAGTGCTTTACCACCACACCCTAGTAGTTCATAGGAACATTATTCTTGAATTTTGTTTCTTGTTTCTACTTATCATGACAAGTTCCGAAGATAGAAGTTCTTGGACGACGGACACATCTTCACCATCACGAGAGTTGGGACAACACACACAAGCACATGCTCAGGTTATCTTTTTACCGTCATTTGAGGGTAGATTTAATCCTACTACTTATCTAGCTTGGGAGCTTGAAGTAGAACAAGTTTTTAGTCACCATGACTTTCCTGAACTTGAGCGAGTGCGAGCAGCCACTAGAGCATTTACTGGTTTTGCTTCTGTTTGGTGGAGTGTACATTGTAAGAAAAACATTGATAACCAACCCACAACTTGGAAAGTTTTGAAAGCTGTAATGAGACAACAATTTTCCCTCCTTAGTATCGTCGTGAATTGCTTCGCAAATTTGAACAATTTAAACAAGGCAACAACACTGTTCATGCTTACTACCAAGAGTTCAAATCTTATATGCATCATTGTGACATAGAAGAATCTGAGAATGATACAATGAATAGATTTTTTGGTGGTTTGAACCATGATATGCAGGCAAGATTTCAGTATATTCCTCGTTGCATTACTGGTATGTATGTCCGTGCTTGTACCTTTGAGAAACAGATACATGAGGATACATTAGGTGACTACAACAACTACTATTCCAGTTCATGCTCACCAACGCCGGTTGGTTCCTCCACCCTTGCACCTCGGATTATGAGCGCGGCATCATCTCAAGGGTATGGTACATTGTCAATGTCCGTACCTACATCAGCTACATCTTTGCGACAAGGTAACAGTAAAGGTATTGATGATATAACTTCACATGAGAATGATGCATGCCTAGTTAACTTGAATGCGTCATGTATTGAGTTACCTATTGATTTGAGCACACCACCTATTTTAGAGAATCTTGTTATTGTCATGAATGCGTCATGTGATCAAACAACTGAAATATCAACAATTTTGAGTGCACCCATTGAATTAACTGTTGATGCAAAAGAACCAATGTTTAATCATTTTGATATGACCTCCAATCTTGGTGATGATTCTGTGTCCAATGACTTATTGCATGTTTGCTTATTTAAGCATGTTGTAGCATGTAAATTTTATGCAAGCAAGGTTTATTCACCAAAGTTGGGATGGTTTAATGATGAACATTGCCAATCTTTTGAAATGAATAAGAGCTTCACTTATATGTGCAAACTGAGTTGCAATATTTTCATGCCTTCTACTTCTTGTGATAATTTATTGGCTTTAGATTTTATGAACTATGAAAGTTACTCATGTATACATGTGTCATATGTGCAAAAATCAAGGGAAGTTAAAATGGATGACATATACATATACATCATGTACACCTTGTCTCTTTTGTTAGCCACATTTCAGATTAAGCAACGCCGAGGATGGCTTTGTTTTCAAAAAGGGGAGGATGATGAGGACATGACTACCTTGGATACGACCAAAAATATTGCATACATGCATATTTGTCAGGTGATCTCTAATGCAAACTATTCAATAATCTATTTATGTTATCCAGAACAAAAATACTTCACACACTTTTGTGTTTTGTGTAATTGCAGGTGTATGGGACATTTGTACAATCCACATATGAAGATAAGGGAAAAGGATAAGTTTAGGTTATATTCAAAAAGTCCTCTCACGTCACTTTTGGGCCAAGAGAAGATAGAGTCCAAGTCTCTCACGTTCTGGATTCAGATTCGGACTGCACAGACATACCTGACTCAAAACACCAACAACTTTTTCATACAGACTCCGAATTGGGTGATTCTTTATTTGTTAGAAACTAGATTTCATGCTCGTTCCAACCCAATTGGGTTCACCTTCAAATTCGTCCGGAGCATTGAGTTATGGACGAAACAATCTGATGTTGCAGCAGAATCCGAGTCAAACTACAAGCCCAAAGGTGTTGCATCACCTCCACTTGGGCCCATGAGCCTTGTATGACCTAGGGTTAGTTTTAGGCTGCCTTGGGACGTCCTCCCACCTCCTTGGCCGCCACCCCTTGCTCCTATATAAGTAGATCCATCTAGTAGCTTTTTCCTTGGGATTTGTTTAGTTAAAAGTTAGCCATTGCAACTTCGTGTACTTCGTTTGTGTCCAACGACCAGACCAAGACCGCTTACGGATCCCCACCATTATCAATACTTCATATATATTCGCAATATTCGGATTGCTTTATCATATTCTTGCTCGTTCTTCGATTGCTTGCAGGAATAGACCTTCGTGGTCAGGCTGACCGTGCTTCCGGCATAGTCAGTAACCTCAGGAGATTGGTTTAGCGATTGCTAAGGCGCAACGTCATGCATGTTTGTAGTCGGATCGTCAAAGTCGTCTCCACGAAATCGATAGTTATCATCTCATCGAACGATCGGGACACCCTCGCCTCTATCACTTGCTCAGCCCGTAGCAGCCACGTAAAACTTGCAACAACAAAGCAGAGGACGTCTAACTTATTTTTGCAGGGCATGTTGTGATGTGATATGGTCAAGACATGATGCTAAATTTTATTGTATGAGATGATCATGTTTTGTAACACAGTTATCGGCAACTAGCAGGAGCCATATGGTTGTCGCTTTATTGTATGAAATGCAATCGCCATGTAATTGCTTTACTTTATCACTAAGCTGTAGCGATAATCGTGGAGGCAATAGTTGACGTGACAACAACGATGCTTTGATGGAGATCAAGGTGTCAAGCCGGTGACGATGGTGATCATGGCGGTGCTTTAGAGGTGGAGCTCAAAGGCACAAGATGATGATGGCCATATCATATCATTTATATTGATTGCATGTGATGTTTATCTTTTATGCATCTTATTTTGCTTAGATCGACGGTAGCATTATAAGATGATCTCTCACTAAATTTCAAGGTATAAGTATTCTCCCTGAGTATGCACCATTGCGAAAGTTCGTCGTGCCGAGACACCACGTGATGATCGGGTGTGATAAGCTCTACGTTCACATACAATGGGTGCAAGCCAGTTTTGCACACGCAGAATACTCGGGTTAAACTTGACGAGCCTAGCATATGCATATATGACCTTGAAAAGACCGAAAGGTCGAGCTTGAATCATATAGTAGATATGATCAACATAGTGATGTTCACCATTGAAAACTACTCCATCTCACATGATGATCGGACATTGTTTAGTTGATGTGGATCACGTGATCACTTAGATGATTAGAGGGATGTCTGTCTAAGTGGGAGTTCTTAAGTAATATGATTAATTGAACTTTAATTTATCATGAACTTAGTACCTGGTAGTATTTTGCATGTCTATGTTGTTGTAGATAGATGGCCCGTGCTGTTGTTCCGTTGAATTTTAATGCGTTCCTTGAGAAAGCAAAGTTGAAAGATGATGGTAGAAATTACACGAACTGGGTCCGTAACTTGAGGATTATCCTCATTGCTGCACAGAAGAATTACATCCTGGAAGCACTGCTAGGTGCCAAACCCGCTGCAGGAGCAACGCCAGATGTTATGAACGTCTGGCAGAGCAAAGCTGATGACTACTCGATAGTTTAGTGTGCCATGCTTTATGGCTTAGAACCGGGACTTCAACGACGTTTTGAACGTCATGGAGCATATGAGATGTTCCAGGAGTTGAAGTTAATATTTCAAGCAAATGCCCGAATTGAGAGATATGAAGTCTCCAATAAGTTCTACAACTCCAAGATGGAGGAGAGTAGTTCTGTCAGTGAAAATATACTCAGAATGTCTGGGTACCACAACCACTTGACTCAACTGGGAGTTAATCTTCCCGATGATAGTGTCATTGATAGAGTTCTTCAATCACTGCCACCAAGCTACAAGAGCTTCGTGATGAGCTATAATATGCAAGGGATGGATAAGACGATTCCCGAGCTCTTCGCAATGCTAAAGGCTGTGGAGGTAGAAATCAAGAAGGAGCATCAAGTGTTGATGGTCAACAAGACCACCAGTTTCAAGAAAAAGGGTAAAGGGAAGAAGGGGAACTTCAAGAATAACAACAAGCCAATTGCTGCTCAAGTGAAGAAACCCAAGTCTGGACCTAAGCCTAAGACTGAGTGCTTCTACTACTAAGGGACTGGTCACTGGAAGCGGAATTGCCCCAAGTATTTGGCGGATAAGAAGGATGGCAAGGTGAACAAAGGTATATGTGATATACATGTTATTGATGTGTACCTTACTAATGCTCGCAGTAGTGCCTGGGTATTTGATACTGGTTCAGTTGCTAACATTTGCAGCTCGAAACATGGGCTACGAATTAAGCGAAGATTGGCTAAGGACGAGGTGACGATGCGCGTGGGAAATGGTTCCAAAGTCGATGTGATCGCGGTCGGCACGCTAACTCTACATCTACCTTCGGGATTAGTTTTAGACCTAAATAATTGTTATTTGGTGCCAGCGTTGAGCATGAACATTATATCTGGATCTTGTTTGATGCGAGAGGTTATCCATTTAAATCTGAGAATAATGGTTGTTCTATTTATATGAGTAATATTTTTTATGGTCATCCACCCTTGAAGAGTGGTCTATTTTTGATGAATCTCGATAGTAGTGATACACATATTCATAATATTGAAGCTAAAAGATGCAGAGTTAATAATGGTAGTGCAACTTATTTGTGGCACTGCCGTTTAGGTCATATTGGTATAAAGCGCATGAAGAAACTCCATTCTGATGGACTTTTGGAATCACTTGATTATGAATCACTTGGTACTTGTGAACCATGCCTCATGGGCAAGATGACTAAAACGCCATTCTCCGAAACTATGGAGCGAGCAACAGATTTGTTGGAAATCATACATACTGATGTGTGTGGTTCGATGAATGTTGAGGCTCGCAACGGGTATCATTATTTTCTCACCTTCACAGATGATTTGAGTAGATATGGGTATATCTACTTGATGAAACAAAGTTTGAAACATTTGAAAAGTTCAAATAATTTCATAGTGAAGTGGAAAATCATCGTAACAAGAAAATAAAGTTTCTACGATCTGATCGTGGAGGAGAATATTTGAGTTACGAGTTTGGTCTTCATTTGAAACAATGCGGAATAGTTTCACAAATCACGCCACCCGGAACACCACAACGTAATGGTGCGTTCGAATGTCGTAATCGTACTTTACTAGATATGGTACGATCTATGATGTCTCTTACTGATTTACCACTATTGTTTTGGGGTTATGCTTTAGAGACGGCTGCATTCACGTTAAATAGGGCACCATCTAAATCCGTTGAGACGACGCCTTATGAACTGTGGTTTGGCAAGAAACCAAAATTGTCGTTTCTTAAAGTTTGGGGCTGCGATGCTTATGTGAAAAAGCTTCAACCTGATAAGCTCGAACCCAAATCGGAGAAATGTGTCTTCATAGGATACCCAAAGGAGACTGTTGTATTACTTGACCATGACGAACCTACGAACTATGAGGAAGCGATGATGAGCCCAGATTCTGCAAAATGGCTTGAGGCCATGAAATCTGAGATGTGGATCCATGTATGAGAACAAAGTGTGGACTTTGGTTGACTTGCCCGATAATCAGCAAGCCATCGAGAATAAATGGATCTTCAAGAAGAAGACCGACGCTGACGGTAATGTTATTGTCTACAAAGCTCGACTTGTTGCAAAAGGTTTTCGACAAGTTCAAGGAGTTGACTATGATGAGACCTTCTCACCCCTAGCGATGCTTAAATCCGTCCGAATCATGTTAGCAATTGCCATATTTTATGATTATGAAATTTGGCAAATGGATGTAAAGACTGCATTCCTGAATGGATTTCTGGAAGAAGAGTTGTATATGATGCAACCTGAAGGTTTTATCGATCCAAAGGGTGCTAACAAAGTGTGCAAACTCCAGCGATCCATCTATGGACTGGTGCAAGCATCTCGGAGTTGGAATAAACGTTTTGATAGTGTGATCAAAGCATATGGTTTTATATAGACTTTTGGAGATGCCTGTATTTACAAGAAAGTGAGTGGGAGCTCTGTAGCATTTCTAATATTATATGTGGATGACATATTGTTGATTGGAAATGATATAGAATTTCTGGATAGCATAAAAGGATACTTGAATAAGAGTTTTTCAATGAAAGACCTCGGTGAAGCTGCTTATATATTGGGCATCAAGATCTATAGAGATAGATCAAGACGCCTAATTGGACTTTCACAAAGCACATACCTTGATAAAGTTTTGAAGAAGTTCAAAATGGATCAAGCAAAGAAAGGGTTCTTGTCTGTGTTACAAGGTGTGAAGTTGAGTTAGACTCAATGCCCGGCCACTGCAGAAGATAGAGAGAAAATGAAAGATGTTCCCTATGCATCAGCCAAAGGCTCTATCATGTATGCAATGCTGTGTACCAGACTTGATGTGTGCCTTGCTATTAGTTTAGCAGGGAGGTACCAAAGTAATCCAGGAGTGGATCACTGGACAACGGTCAAGAACATCCTGAAATACCTGAAAAGGACTAAGGATATGTTTCTCGTTTGTGGAGGTGACAAAGAGCTTGTCGTAAATGGTTACGTTGATGCAAGCTTTGACACTGATCCAGATGACTCTAAGTCACAAACCTGATACATATTTATATTGAACGGTGGGGCTGTCAGTTGGTGCAGTTCTAAGCAAAGCATTGTGGTGAGATCTACCTGTGAAGCGAAGTACATAGCTGCTTCGGAAGCGGCAAATGAAGGAGTCTGGATGAAGGAGTTCATATCTGATCTAGGTGTCATACCTAGTGCATCGAGTCCAATGGAAATCTTTTGTGACAATACTGGTGCAATTGCCTTGGCAAAGGAATCCTGATTTCACAAAAGAACCAAGCACATCAAGAGACGCTTCAATTCCATCCGCGATCAAGTCAAGGAGGGAGACATTGAGATTTGCAAAATACATATGGATCTGAATGTTGCAGACCCGTTGACTAAGCCTCTCTCACGAGCAAACATGATCAGCACCAAGACTCCATGGGTGTTAGAATCATTACTGTGTAATCTAGATTATTGACTCTAGTGCAAGTGGGAGACCAAAGGAAATATGCCCTAGAGGCAATAATAAAGTTGTTATTTATATTTCCTTATATCACCATAAATGTTTATCATTCATGCTAGAATTGTATTAACCGGAAACTTAGTACATGTGTGAATACATAGACAAACATACTGTCACTAGTTTGCCTCTACTTGACTAGCTCGTTAAATCAATGATGGTTATGTTTCCTAATGATAGACATGGTTGTCATTTAATTAACGGGATCACATCATTAGAGGATGATGTGATTGACTTGACCCATCCGTTAGGTTAGCACGATGATCATTTAGTTTGTTGCTATTGCTTTCTTCATGACTTATACATGTTCCTATGACTATGAGATTATGCAACTCCCGAGTACCGGGGGAACACTTTGTGTGCTACCAAACATCACAATGTAACTGGGTGATTATAAAGGTGCTCTACAGGTATCTCTGATGGTACTTGTTGAGTTGGCATAGATCAAGATTAGGATTTGTGACTTCGATTGTCTGAGAGGTATCTCTGGGCCCTCTCGGTAATGCACATCACAATAAGCCTTGCAAGCAATGTAGCTAATGAGTTAGTTACTGGATGTAGCATTACGGAACGAGTAAAGAGACTTGCCGATAACGAGATTGAACTAGGTATTGAGATACCGACTATCAAATCTCGGGCAAGTAACATACCGATGACAAAGGGAACAACCTATATTGTTATGCGGTTTGACCGATAAAGATCTTCGTAGAATATGTAGGAGCCAATATGAGCATCCAGGTTCCGCTATTGGTTATTGACTGGAGACGAGTCTCGGTCATGTCTACATAGTTCTCGAACCCGTAGGGTCCGCACGCTTAACATTCGGTGACGATCAGTATTATGAGTTTATGTGTTTTGATGTACCGAAGGTAATTCAGAGTCCCAGATATGATCACGGACATGACGAGGAGTCTCGAAATGGTCGATACATAAAGATCGATATATTGGATGACTATGTTTGGACTTTGGAAGGGTTCCGGGCAAGTTCGGACAAATACCGGAGTACCGGGGGGTTATTGGAACCCCCTGTGGAGTGTAATGGGTCTGTTGGGCCTTAGTGGAGAAGAGGAGGGGTGGCTAGGGCAGGCCGCGCACGCCCTCTCCCTCTAGTCCAAATTGGACAAGGAGGGGGGGGGGGCTTTCCTTCCCCCTCTCTCCTCCTTCCCTCTCTCCTACTCCTACTCTTGGAAGGGTTGGAGTACTACTCCTGGTGGGAGTAGGACTCCCCTTGGGGCGTGCCTAGGAGGGCCGGCCTCTCCCCCTCCTCCACTCCTTTATATACGGGGGAGGGGGGCACCCCATAGACACACAAGTTGATCAGTTGATCTTTTAGCCGTGTGCGTTGCCCCCCTCCACCATAATCCACCTCGGTTATATCGTAGCGGTGCTTAGGCGAAGCCCTGCGTCGGTAGCATCATCATCACCGTCATCACGCTGTGGTGCTAATGGAACTCTCCCTCGAAGATCTTCTGGATCAAAGTTCATGGGACCTCACCGAGCTGAACGTGTGCTGAACTCGGAGGTGTCGTACGTTCGGTACTTGGATCGGTCGGATCGTGAAGACGTATGACTACATCAACCGCGTTCTCATAACGCTTCCGCTTACGGTCTACGAGGGTACGTGGACGACACTCTCCCCTCTAGTTGCTGTGCATCACCATGATCTTGCGTGTGTGTAGGATTTTTTTTTGAAATTACTGCGTTCCCCAACATAATACTGGAACGAAGTTCCACTGGAGAGGGGCCACTAGTTTCCCACAAGGAAACAGGGCGCGACCACCCCCTAGGCGCACCCTGATACCTTGTGGGGCCCATGAGGCTCCGCTGACCCTAATCTCAATTCCATAAATACTGTATTACCGAGAAAAAATAAGAGAAGAAGTTTCATCACGTTTTGCGATATGGAGCCCCCGCCACCTCCTGTTCTTCATCGGGAGAGGGGGGCTGGTTTAGAGTCCGTTCGGGGCTCTAGAGAGGGGGATTCATCGCCATCATCATTATCAACCCTTCTCCATCAACAATTCCATGATGCTCACCACCGGGAGTGAGTAATTCCTTCGTAGGCTTGCTGGACGGTAATGGAGTTGGATGAGATTTGTCATGTAGTCGAGTCAATTTGTTAGTGCTTGATCCCTAGTATCCACTATGTTCTGAGATTGATGTTGCGATGACTTTGCTATGCTTAATGCTTGTCACTAGGACTCGAGTGCCACGATTTTAGATCTGAACCCTCTATGTTTTCATGAATATATTTGAGTTCTTGATCATGTCTGCTAGTTATATGCACTTGTTATTATTCTGATCCATAAACCCCAAAGTGACAATAGTTGGTATACTCTTCGGGGATGACTGTAATCCAAGGAGTTCATGTATTCACCATGTGTTAGTGCTTTGTTCTAGTTCTCTATTAAAATGAGGTCTTAATATCCCTTAGTTTTCTTATGGACCCTGCTGCCACGGGAGGGTAATGTTGGGAAACGTAACGTGGAATTTCAAAAAAAAAATCCTACGCTCGCGCAAGATCTATATAGGAGATGTATAGCAACGAGAGGGGGAGAGTGTGTCCACGTACCCTCGTAGACCGAAAGCGGAAGCGTTTGACAACGCGGTTGATGTAGTCGAACTTCTTCTCGTTCCGACTGATCAAGCATCGAACGTAGGACACCTCCGAGTTCTGCACACGTTCAGCTTGATGACGTCCCTCGAACTCTTGATCCAGTAAAGTGTCGAGGGAGAGTTTCGTCAGCATGATGGCATGGTGATGGTGATGGTGAAGTGATCCGCGCAGGGCTTCGCCTAAGCACTACGACAATATGACCGGAGGCGTAAGCCATGGAGGGGGGCGCCGCACACGGCTAACAGATGTTGTTGTATGTTCTAGCAGTGCCCCCCATATATATAGGTTGGAGGGGAGGAGAGGCAGCCAAGGGGGCGCCCCAAGTAGGAGGAATCCTACTTGGGCGCCTCCCAATTCGGCCTCCCCCCTTCCATATTCATCCGGAGGGGGAAGGAAGGAGGAGGGAGGAGAGAAGGAAGGGGGAGGCCGAATTGCTCCCCTTCCTTTCTCTCTTCCTCTCTCTCCTTCCCCTTTATTTCGGCCTACATGGGGTGCACCAGCCCCCTAGGGGCTGGTCTATCCCCTTCTTGGCCCATTAGGCCCATGTAGTTGCCCGGGGGATGCCCGGAACCCCTTCCGGTGACTAGATATGTACTCGGTACCCCAGGAACACTTCCGGTGTCCAAATATCAACGTCCAATATATGAATCTTTACCTCTTGACCATTTAGAGACTCCTCGTCATGTCCTGATCTCATCCGGGACTCCGAACAACATTCGGTCATCAAATCACATAACTCATATAATACAGAATCGTCATCAAACGTTAAGCGTGCGGACCCTACGGGTTCGAGAACTATGTAGACATGACCGAGACACCTCTCTGGTCAATAACCAATAGCGGAACCTGGATGCTCATGGTTACCACATATTCTAGATCTTTATCGGTCATACCGTAATGACAACATACGTTATTCCCTTTGTCATCGGTATGTTACTTGCCCGAGATATGATCATCGGTATCTTCATACCTAGTTCAATCTTGTTGCCGGCAAGTCTCTTTACTCATTCCGCAATACATCATCCTGCAACTAACTCATTAGTCACATTGCTTGCAAGGCTTCTTATGATGTGTATTACCGAGAGGGCCCAGAGATACCTCTTCGATAGTCGGAGTGACAAATCCTAATCCCGATCTATGCCAACCCAACAAACATCTTCGGAGATACATGTAGAGCATATTTATAATCACCCAGTTATGTTGTGACGTTTGATAGAACACAAGGTATTCCTCCGGTATCTAGGAGTTGCATAATCTCATAGTCGAAGGAATATGTATTTGACATGAAGAAAGCAATAGCAATAAAACTGAACGATCAATATGCTAAGCTGACGGATGGGTCCTATACATCACATCATTCTCCTAGTGATGTGATCCTGTTCATCAAATGACAACACATGTCTATGGTTAGGAAGCTTAACCATCTTTGATTAACGAGCTAGTCTAGTAGAGGCTTACTAGGGACACGGTGTTCTGTCTATGTATCCACACATGTATCAAGTTTCCGGCTAATACAATTCTAGCATGCATAATAAACATTTATCATGATATAAGGAAATATAAAATAACAACTTTATTATTGCCTCTAGGGCATATTTCCTTCAGTCTCCCACTTGCACTAGAGTCAATAATCTAGTTCACATCGCCATGTGATTTGACACCAATAGTTCACATCTTTATGTGATTAACAAGCATAGTTCACATCGCCATGTGACCAACACCAAAAAGGGTTTACTAGAGTCAATAATCTAGTTCACATCGCTACGTGATTAACACCCGAAGAGTACTAAGGTGTGATCATGTTTTGCTTGTGAGAGAAGTTTAGTCAACGGGTCTGCCACATTCAGATCCGTATGTATTTTGCAAATTTCTATGTCTACAATGCTCTGCATGGACCTACTCTAGCTAATTTCTCCCATGTTCAATATGTATCTATATTGAGACTTGGAGTCATCTAGATCAGTGTCAAATCTTGCATTGACGTAACTCTTTACGACAAACTCTTTGTCACCTCCATAACCGAGAAACATTTCCTTAGTCCTCTTTCGGTACCTAAGGATAATTTTGACCGCTGTGCAGTGATCTACTCTTGGATCACTATTGTACCCCCTTGTCAAACTCATGGTAAGAAACACAATAGTTCAGGTACACAGCATGGCATACTTTATAGAACCTATGGTTGAGGCATAGGGAATGACTTTCATTCTCTCTCTATCTTCTGCCGTGGTCGGGTTTTGAGTCTTACTCAACTTCACACCTTGCAACACAGACAAGAACCCTTTCTTTGACTGATCTATTTTGAACTTCTTCAAATTTTTTTGCCAAGGTATTGCTTTGTGAAAGTCCTATTAAGTATCTCGATCTATCCCTATAGATCTTGATGCCCAATATTTAAGTAGTTTCACCAAGGTCTTTCATTGAAAAATTCTTATTCAAGTATCCTTTTATGCTATCCAGAAATTCCATATCATTTCTGATCAACAATATGTCATCCACATATACTATCGGAAATGCTACAGAGCTCACACTCACTTTCTTGTAAATACATGCTTCTCGGAAAGTCTGTATAAAACCATATGCTTTGATCACCTCATTAAAGCGTATATTCCAACTCCGAGATGCTTGCACTAGTCCATAAATGGATTGCTGGAGCTTGCACACTTTGTTAGCACCTTTAGGATTGACAAAACCTTCTAGTTGCATCATATACAACTCTTCTTTAAGAAATCCATTAAGGAATGCAGTTTTGACGTCCATTTGCTAGATTTCATAATCACAAAATGTGGCAATTGCTAACATGATTCGAACAGACTTAAGCATTGCTACGGGTGAGAAGGTCTTTGTCGGTGTCAAAACCGGTGGATCTCGGGTAAGGGGTCCCGAACTGTGCGTCTAAGGCGGATGGTAATAGGAGGCAGGGGACACGATGTTTTACCCAGGTTCGGGCCCTCTTGATGGAGGTAAGACCCTACGTCCTGCTTGATTTATTCTTGATGATATGAGTATTACAAGAGTTGATCTACCACGAGATCGGAGAGGCTAAACCCTAGAAGATAGCCTATGGTATGATAGTATGTTATCCTACAGACTAAAACCCTCCGGTTTATATAGACACCGGAGGGGGTTAGGGTTACACAATGTCGATTTACAAAGGAGGAGATATCCATATCCGTACTGCCTAGCTTGCCTTCAACGCCAAGTAGAGTCCCATCCGGACATGAGACGAAGTCTTCAATCTTGTATCTTCATATTCCAACAGTCCGGCCAAAGGATATAGTCCGGCTGTCCGGAGACCCCCTAATCCAGGACTCCCTCAGTAGACCCTGAACCAGGCTTCAATGATGATGAGTCCGACGCGCAGTGTTGTCTTCGGCATTGCAAGGCGGGTTCCTCCTCCGGATACACCACAGAAGAGTTTGAATGAAAGGATAGTGTCTGACCCTGCAAAATAAGTCCCACATACCACCGTAGAGAGAATAATATTTCCACCAAATCTAATCTGCTGACATGTTTTTGCAACATGACATCATGCCATGGCTCGGCGATTATTCGAACCATTTTTCTTTAACCAGCCCCACACATAACGCGAGGCGGTTTCTTGACACGTCTTGTCAAAGCAGAGATCGTGTCCCCCTTATTACGGGATTCTCATCAATACGGGCGTGGGTAACCCAATCGCGCCATCAATTGCGGCTTTTGGGGGATAAGCGAGTTTCACCAGGCTAGTGGGGGAGCATAGTTTCGTCCGTCCTTATAAAGGGATAAGGTTTTACCTTTTTCTACCCACGCCTTCTTCCTCCTTGCTCATCCATTCTCGCGCACTCGAGCTCCAACGACCAAGTCCACATCCTTCTCCTCAACCTTCCCCAAACATGTCCGGAGCTGGAGGCAAGTGGATGGCTTCCTCCGTTACAGAGGGACACATCAAAAAGTTGCGCGGAGCCGGATACTTATCCGCGAATATCGCGCATCGGCTGCCCGCTGCGGGGCAGATCGTCCCCACCCCGGAACCTGACGAGAGGGTAGTCTTCCTCCACCACTTCCTCCGCGGACTGGGGTTTCCCCTCCATTCATTCGTCTGTGGTCTTATGTTCTACTACGGGCTGGACTTTCATGATCTGGCCCCAAACTTCATCCTCAACATTTCGGTGTTCATCGTCGTGCGTGAGGCTTTCCTCCGCATCCGTCCCCACTTCGGCCTATGGCTGAAGACCTTCAATATCAAGCCGAAGGTGGTGGGAGGCCAACAAGCAGAATGCGGCAGAGCCATGGTGGGCAAGATGCCCAATGTTATATGGCTCGAAGGCTCCTTCGTGGAGACCATAAAGGGATGGCAATCGGCATGGTTCTACATCACCGAGCCGCGCGACACCAACTGGGTGGTGGCCCCCAAGTTTCGATCTGGAATCCCCACACGGCTCACCTCCTGGAAAGAGAAGGGCCTGTCCTGGGGTTCATCGGTGGAGCTGGACGGACTCCAGAAATGTATCTGGAATATGGCAAGCAAGAAGCTCAAGCTTGTCAACATAGTCCAGGTCATGCTCATCCGCCGGATCCTCCCGTGTCAACAATGGGATTTTAATTTATGGGAGTTTGACCCGGCCCGACACTAGACTCTAAGCGAGCTCTTCGACACGACGCACAAGGACGTCTGGAGGGTGCTGTTCAAGGGCGCCGAGGTCCCTCCTTCTCTTACCAAGGACCGCGGGCTAAGCGCGAAGCGCCTAGCGCATTCGGTGAGTTCTATACATCCCATAGGATATTTATTTCCCCTAGCTTAACCATGTGCGGGGTCTGAGCTCCATTCCTTTGACAGGACTGGTTGGAGACGTCAGGGCAGATTAACTGTCCGACCCCTCTGCCCGAAGACACTGCAGACGCTCTCCTGACAGAGACGCTGACTCCGGCTCCTTACAAGGTGCTGGAGAAGACCAAGAAGGCCAAGGGAACCCGAAAGCCAGGTGGTATCGGACTCATCGTCCGATGACTCCGTGACACACTCATCCCCCGAAGACGAAGAGGAAGAGGAAGATGCTCCCCCTCTAGTCGGGGGAGACAAGAAAAGGAAGGCCGCCCCAACCGGGGGGGGGGGGGGGCGAAGGGTCCAAGAAGGGAAGGACTCTCCTTCCGGACTACTCCACCATCGCCGCCGAAGGCGAAGACGAGTGGCTGCTCAGGGCCAAGCCCCTGGCGAAGTCGTAAGTATTCGGATACCAGAGTAACTCATAGCATACCTTTGTCGCACTGCTTCTCCTAACGCCGAATTATGATTATGCAGACCGCCCCGAGCCCGTATCGACGTATCCTCGTCGGACGGCTCCCTAGAATCGTCTGATATGGATAGCGATCCACTTCCGACCGCCACCTCCCCTTGCCCTACGGACAACGCCGAGGTGTTGTCTCAAGAGGCACTGGATCGAGGGGAGACAGTCCCAGAGGCGCCTCAAGGCGACCTTCCGGACTCCGGGAGCAGAGGGAGCAAGGCTCCCGAGGGCTCCGAGTTCGGCCCTCAGCCGAACACCGCGCCGGAACCTCCAGTGGTTCCGGACTCGGGTAGGCGGCCTCCTTCCAAAAGGGGCAAGACGCCTATGCCGGTGACCTCTGTCCATCTAGAGGCACCGGACAATCTGCTGGGAGCGCTTCGCAGCGCTTCCATTGACGAAGAGCACCGCACTATTATGAGTGCGGTGATCCAGAAGGTTCAGTCCGCCAAGAGCGGACTGACTGAAGCCTGTGCCAGCCTTCTAACAGGCTTTGAGGTAAGTATTTGAAATATAGGAAAAATATTACCGCATAGACAGTAGCCCCTGATGCTCTGTTTGGTGTTCAAAAAGAAAAGCCGAATAGAGGATCAACTAATATCTACAGGAGTCTAATATAAGTATGTCTATATGCATATGCAGGCTTCACTGCTGACCTGTGCCGCACTGACTGCGGAGGTCGCCGTACTGAAGCAGGACCTCGAAGGGTCCAAGAAAGAGCTCGGCCTTGCCAAGAGGCAGCTCGAGGAGAACAAAGGTAAGGAATACCTAGTCTATAAATGTGTATATATACAAAAAGGATGCGATTGCAAAATGATAGGATCATGTTTAATTTGCCAGGGGCCACGACTGAAGTGGCAACCCTGAAGCAAGCGCTATCCGAGGCCGAAAACAAGAAGCCCAGGAGCGCACCGAGCAGGAAAAACAAGAGGCACGAGTGGGCGAGGTGCAGCAAGAGCTCCACGCTCTCGTGACGAAGCATGAGGCGTTGGAGCTTGACTTGAAGACACGAGAGTCCGAGCTCGCCGCGGCCATTGAGAGTGCAAAGAGTACAAGGCCGAAGCCCAAAAGGCCCTCCAGGAGATTGATGCGATCAAGAAGATAGCGGCGGGTAAGGCATTCTATATGCAAAGCAAGCATGTGAAAGTAAATTACTTGTTACTTAACCGAATCCGGAGCTCTCCAGGAGCGTTCGCAGATTTTCCCTACAGCGTGTCGGATGCCGCACAGTTTTACCAGGCCTAGGAGGGAAGCTCAACGGAGAAGCTGTTCTGGTCTCAGTATACTGGGACCGAACACCCGATGCCTCTGAGCGACCAGCTGAAGCAACTGGTCGAGCTACACAAGGCGGCCGAACAGGACATGAAGGGATTTATAGTCTGGATGTGGCTTGGCGACGCCCTTCCCAACAACTACTTTAGCCTGGTGAGGCGTCTTGTGGATGCCTGTCCATGGCTGGTAGTCATTAAGCGGTCTGTCTGTATCGACGGTGCACGTCGGGCTTTCGCCCGTGTCAAGGTGCAATGGGCCAAGATGGACGCCGTGAAGCTGGTGAAGGAAGGGCCGCCGGCGGGCAAGGAGCATCACCACCCCGAGATGTACTATGAGGGTGTCCTGAAGGGTGCCCGTCTCGTAGCGGACGAGTGTACGAAAGATGTAATATTTGAGTAAACTTGCTCGTATAATCCTGTATTATGAAAACTTGTTCATATGCGCTATGCAACACTTGTTTGAATTTAAAATATTACCTTCTGTTCGGCTGTTTATCAAATCTGAGAGATGGCTAGTCGTCGGCTTCTGCCCCCATGCCACGAGTGCTGGGGTGTTCGGGATAAACCTGAGCACTCTTGTTCCCATTTTTGGGTCCTTCGAGGGAGGTGCTCAGCACAACAAACAAGGCAATCAGACTATAATGCGTTATCACTCTCACTTAGCCATAGAATTCTATAATTTTAAATTTCGGCGAAGCCCCTAGTATTCGGAAGGCCGAATTCGGGGCGCTATACACGCCTTAAGCCGGACAGGGCCGACTCCTCGCTCTAAGCGGCATAAGTCTTTAGGGACTTGAAACCTCTCGAACAGCGACCGGTCTCTCGCCTTATCATGACAGTCAGTTTTAGCTTTCTCTACTGAGGTGCTTAGCCCAGCAGAACCGGGGCACAATCGCAATAGTTCTTCCAGTTCTACCTTAGCCGATATAGCGGAACGTAAGGTACCAAAACATGGGAGCCGGGCAAACCCAACTATTGACCCAAGACATGATTTAGAGCTGATGCATATAATGCTATAAGTTCGGGGTGCCGCACAATCGAAAGTGTTCAGACTTCTCACACCGTATTATGGGGTATGCTTAAGCCCCTAGCGTATTGGCCGTACCAGAGTGTACGAGTGCTAGATGTCATGAATGAACGTAGCTTTCTGCATTGTTTATTCAAAAAGGTGCATTAAAGCAGAATGATACAGGTAGTGCAATAAGCAAAAAGTAGGACTATGTCCCCTCCAAGGGCAAGCTGAGGAATAGTATTAAAGCAAGTATTTCACTCATTATCGTAATCCACCTGGGAGTTCCGTGGTGTGACGTAGCTTTCTGCCTCCTTGGTTGCTGCATCATGTGTTCGGCAATCATGCTGCCGGACAGGGTTTCCAGAGATTAACGTCTTGAAAGAGAAAAATAACAAAGCGGGAAGCCCCTAGTGCGGTTTAAGCCGCGTCTTGGAGCGTGCCGCAGTCGTGCCCCCTCCCCAACTATGCCCATGGTATTTTTAATGCGTAATTATGTACGCATGGCACGGATTTCGCTATTTGGCTGGGACCGGGGTGGGGGCCGCATTGCTATGCGAGCTCGGAACGTGCCAGGCGGTCCAGTTGCCGATTACTCCGGGCGCGCTTGAAGTTGTCCAGGTCCTTAATCGCCGAACTAGTGGATTGCCTTAAGAGGCTGCTTTGCGCTTCTGCTGTGAGGGCCGCAGTGTGCTCCTCCGTTCGAAGAGAGCGCTCTGTGTTTCCATTAACTGTAATGACCCCCCGAGGTCCTGGCATCTTGAGCTTGAGGTATGCATAATGTGGTACCGCATTGAATCTCCCAAATGCGGTTCGCCCGAGCAGTGCATGATAGCCACTACGGAACGGGACTATATCGAAGATTAACTCTTCGCTTCGGAAGTTATCCGGGGATCCGAAGACCACTTCCAGTGTGACTGAGCCTGTGTAATGGGCCTCTACACCTGGTATGACGCCTTTAAAGGTCGTTTTTGTGGGTTTGATCCTTGAGGGGTCTATACCCATTTTGCGCACTGTGTCCTAATAAAGCAGGTTCAGGCTGCTGCCGCCATCCATAAGGACTTGAGTGAGGTGAAATCCGTCAATGATTGGGTCTAGGACTAGTGCGGCGAATCCGCCATGACGGATACTAGTGGGGTGGTCCCTGCGATCGAAGGTGATCGGACAGGAGGACCATGGGTTGAACTTTGGGGCGACTGGCTCCAACGCATATACGTCCCTGAGCGCATGCTTCCGCTCCCTCTTGGGGATGTGGGTTGCGTATATCATGTTCACCGTCCGCACTTGTGGGGGGAACCTCTTCTGTCCTCCGGTGTTCGGCTGCCGGGGCTCCTTCTCGTCATCGCTATGTGATCCCTTATCTTTGTTTTCGGCATTAAACTTGTCGGCCTGCTTGAACACCCAACAATCCCTGTTGGTGTGGTTGGCTGGCTTGTCGGGGGTGCCGTGTATTTGGCACGAGTGATCAAGTATACGGTCCAAACTGGACGGGCCCGGACTGCTTCTTTTGAATGGCTTTTTCCGCTGACCGGGTTTAGAGCCTTTGAATCCGGCATTGACTGTCATATCCTCGGTATTGTCGTTGTTAATGCGGCGCTTATGTTTGTTGCGACATGACCTGCCATTGCCGTCCTTGGTATTCGAAGTACCATGTTTCTTTGATATGTTATTGCTGCGAGCCAACCAGCTGTCCTCTCCTACACAAAAGCGGGTCATGAGTGTCGTGAGGGCTGCCATAGATTTCGGCTTTTCCTGACCAAGGTGCCGGGCGAGCCACTCATCGCGGATGTTGTGCTTAAAAGCTGCTAGGGCCGCTGCATCCGGACAGTCGACGATTTGATTTTTCTTTGTTAGGAACCATGTCCAGAATTGCCTGGCCGATTCCTCTGGCTGCTGAATTATGTGGCTTAAGTCATCGACATCTGGTGGTCGCACATAAGTGCCCTGAAAGTTGTCGTGGAATGCGGCTTCCAGATCTTCCCAACAACCAATGGACTCTGCTGGCAAGCTGTTGAGCCAATGCCAAGCTGGTCCTTTGAGTTTGAGTGGGAGGTATTTGATTGCGTGTAGGTCATCACCGCGGGCCATGTGAATGTGCAGGAGGAAATCCTCGATCCATACCGCGGGATCTGTTGTGCCGTCGTATGATTCTATATTTATGGGTTTGAAACCCTCTGGGATTTGATGATCCATTACTTCGTCTGTGAAGCATAAGGGGTGTGCGGCACCTCTGTACTGGGCTATATCGCGACGCAGCTCAAATGAGTCTTCCCCGCTGTGTTCGGCCCGACCGGACTTACTTTTACTGTATCCAGCGTGACGATTATCGTCTCGCATAGTGGCGCGCCCTCGTGATCCGTAGATCGATCTTGCATGTTTTGCTTTGTCCTCCAATACGTCTCGCAGGTCTGGCGTATTTCCCCATACCTTTTTATTTGAATGGCGTCGGGGTGCGGGTTGAGCTTTTGGCTGGAATGCCTCTTTGTCGCGGCCACGAGGTGGCCGATCAGCCGTGTCATACGCCGGGGATGTAGGTTTTGGTGCTTCCTCCTCTAGTCGGGGTAGCAACCTGCATTTTTGGTAACTCTTGGAGGGGCGTTCGAGTTTATATTCTTCGGCCGCAAGGACTTCAGTCCATGTGTCCGCTAGCAAATCTTGATCAACTTGAAGCTGCTGCTGCTTTTTCTTAAGGCTATTTGCCGTGGCTATAAGCCAGCGCTTGAAGTGCTCTTGTTCGATGGGATCCTCTGGCACGACGAATTCGTCATCATCGAGGCTTGCCTCGTCTTCGGAGGGAGGCATGTAATTATCATCCTCCGCCTCTCCATCTGCCGCTCTATCAGGAGGGCTGGCTTCTCCATCCTCCTGCTCTAAATCTTGCTGGAGGGGATTGTTGTTGTCTTCGGCACTGTCCGGAGTGCTATCATCTCCTGTGCCGGTATCACCACTTTTGCCTTGGAGGGACTTAGAGTGGCGCTACTGACATCAGTGCTTGGGTTGCTTCTTGGAGGGGTCATCCTCTGTTGTCTCGTCGCCATTGCCTTCTTTGGGTGTGTCCACCATGTATATATCGTATGATGAGCTGGCTGTCCAATGCCCTGTGGGCAGTGGTTCCACTTCGTCTCCCGCATTGTCGTCCATACCGTAGATGTCTTCGGATTCAAAGTCGAGCATGTCGGTTAAGTCGTCGATAGTGGCTACTAAGTGGGTGGTGGGTGGGCGGCGAATTTCTTCGTCATCCGCATCCCAATCCTGCCGGACATAGTTCGGCCAGGATCCTCCTGACAAGGAGAGAGACCTTAATGAGTTCAGTATGTTGCCGAAGGGCGAGTGCTGAAAATATCCATGGAGGTAAACTCCATGATCGGCGCCCACTCGGATTCGATGGGAACGGGCGGAGGCGGTTCGGAGTCTATGGCCGGAGAAGGATCCGGCAGTTTGACAACACGGCTCTCGTGAAGGGTAAGGTCGATATTTGGCTCGATCGCCGCTGAGGATACGGCCTCCGTGACGAGGTCGATCCACCCATCCATGGATGGCGCAACTGGCTCCGAATTGAGGCTCGGAGTGGCTGCCAGTGCGATCTCCTGAATACGGTCCGATGGCAGAGCTAAATCGTACTCATCGTGACCGCGTGGCGCACAAGGCAGGGGCTCGAATCCGTCGAAGATCAAGTCTCCGCGGACATCGGCTGTGTAATTTAAGCTTCCAAACCTGACCTGGTGGCCAGGGGCGTAACTTTTGATCTGATCCAGATGGCCAAGCGAGTTGGCCCGCAGTGCAAAGCCGCCGAACACAAAGATTTGTCCGGGGAGAAAAGTCTCACCCTGGACTGCATCGCTATCGATGATAGTAGGAGCCATCAAGCCTACGGCGACGACACAGAGGAACTCTCAATGAAAGCACCAATGTCGGTGTCAAAACCGGCGGATCTCGGGTAGGGGGTCCCGAACTGTGCATCTAAGGCGGATGGTAACAGGAGGCAGGGGACACAATGTTTTACCCAGGTTCGGGCCCTCTTGATGGAGGTAAAACCCTATGTCCTGCTTGATTTATTCTTGATGATATGAGTATTACAAGAGTTGATCTACCACGAGATCAGAGAGGCTAAACCCTAGAAGCTAGCCTATGGTATGATTGTATGTTGTCCTACGGACTAAAACCCTCTGGATTATATAGACACCGGAGGGGGTTAGGGTTACACAAGGTCGGTTTACAAAGGAGGAGATATCCATATCCGTACTACCTAGCTTGCCTTCCATGCAAAGTAGAGTCCCATCTGGACAGGAGACGGGGTCTTCAATCTTGTATCTTCATAGTCCAACAGTCCGGCCAAAGGATATAGTCCGGCTGTCCGGAGACCCCCTAATCCAGGACTCCCTCAGTCTCACCGTAGTCAACTCCTTGAAGTTGTCGAAAACCTTTCGCAACAAGTTGAGCTTTGTAGACAGTAACATTAACATCAATGTCAGTCTTCTTGAAGATCCATTTATTCTCTATGGCTCACCGATCATCGGGCAAGTCAACCAAAGTCCACACTTTGTTCTCATACATGGATCCTATCTCAGATTTCATGGCCTCAAGCCATTTATCGGAATCTGGGCTCATCATCGCTTCTTCACAATTCGTAGGTTTGTCATGGTCTAGTAACATTGACTTCCAGAACAGGATTACCGTGCCACTCTGGTGCGGAACATGCTCTGGTTGACCTACGAGGTTCGGTAGTAACTTGATCTGAAGTTTCATGATCATTATCATTAGCTTCCTCTCTAGTTAGTGTAGGCATCACTGGAACGGTTTTCTGTGATGAGCTACTTTCCAATTCCATAGAAGGTACAATTACCTCATCAAGTTCTACTTTCCTCCCACTCACTTCTTTCGAGAGAAACTCCTTCTCTAGAAAGGATCCATTCTTAGCAATAAAGATCTTGCCTTCAGATCTGTTATAGAAGGTGTACCCAACAATTTCTTTTGGGTATCCTATGAAGACGCACTTCTTTGATTTGGGTTCGAGCTTATCAGGCTAAAGCTTTTTCACATAAGCATCACAACCCCAAACTTTTAGAAACGATAGCTTAGATTTTTTTGCTAAACCATAGTTCATACGGTGTTGTCCCGACGGATTTAGACGGTGCCCTATTTAAATGAATGTAGTTGTCTCTAATGAATAACCCCAAAATGATAGTGGTAAATTGGTAAGAGACATCATATATCGCACCGTATCTAATAAAGTGCGGTTACGACATTCGAACATACCATTACACTGTGGCGTTCCAGGTGGCGTGAGTTGTGAAACTATTCCACATTGTTTTAAGTGAAGGCCAAACTCGTAACTCAAATATTCGCCTCCGTGATCAGATCATAGAAACTTTGTTTTCTTGTTACGATGATTCTCCACTTCACTCAGAAATTCTTCGAACTTTTCAAATGTTTGAGACTTGTGTTTCATTAAGTAGATATACCCATATCTGCTCAAATCATCCGTGAAGGTCAGAAAATAACGATACCTGTCGCGAGCCTCAACACTCATCGTACCGCATACATCGGTATATATTATTTCCCATAAGTCATTAGTTCGCTCCATTCTTCCGAAGAACGGAGTTTTAGTCATCTTTCCCATGAGGCATGGTTCGCAAGTATCAAATGATTCATAATCAAGTGATTCCAAAAGCCCATCTGCATGGAGTTTCTTCATGCGCTTTACACTAATATGACCTAAACGGTAGTGCCACAAATATGTTGCACTATCATTATCAACTTTGCATCTTTTGGCATCAATATTATGAATATGTGTAATACCACATTCGAGATTCAATAAACCATTTACATTGGGTGTATGACCATAGAAGGTTTTATTCATGTAAATAGAACAACAATTATTTTTTGACTTAAATGAATAACCGTATCACAATAAACACGATCCATTCATATTCATGCTCAACGCAAACACCAAATAACATTTATTTAGGTCCAACACTAACCCCGAAGGTAGTGGGAGTGTGCGATGGTGATCTTATCAACCTTGGAATCACTTCCAACACACATCGTCACCTCGCCTTTAACTAGTCTCTGTTCATTTTGTAACTCCTGTTTCGAGTTACTAATCTTAGCAACTAAACCGGTATCAAATACCCTAGGGTTACTATGCACACCTGTAAAGTACACATCAATAACATGTATATCAAATATAATTTTGTTTACTTTCCCATCCTTCTTATCCGCCAAGTATTTGGGGTAGTTCCACTTCCAGTGACCATTCCCTTTGTAGTATAAGCACTCAGTTTTAGGCTTAGGTCTAGCTTTTGGGCTTCTTCACAGGAGTGGCAACTTTCTTTCCATTGTTCTTGAAGTTCCCTCTCTTTCCTTTTGCCCTTTTTCTTGAAACTAGTGGTCTTGTCAACCATCAGCACTTGATGCTTTTTCTTGATTTCTACCTTCGCCGATTTCAGCATCGCGAAGAGCTGGGAATCATTTTCGTCACCCCTTGCATATTGTAGTTCATCACGAAGTTCTAGTAGCTTGGTGATAGTGACTAGAGAATTCTGTCAATCACTATCTTATCTGGAAGATTAACTCCCACTTGATTCAAGTGATTGTAGTACCCAGACATTCTGAGCACATGCTCACTGGTTGAGCTATTCTCCTCCATCTATAGGCAAAGTACTTGTGAGAGGTCTCATACCTGTCGACACGGGCATGAGTTTGAAATATCAATTTCAGCTCTTGGAACATCTCATATGCTCTGTGGTGTTCAAAACGTTTTTGAAGTCCCGGTTCTAAGTCATATAGTATGGTGCACTAAACTATCAAGTAGTCATCATACCGAGCTTGTCAAACGTTCACAACGTATGCATCTGCTCCCGCAATAGGTCTGTCACCTAGCGGTGCATCAAGGACACAATTATTCTGTGCAGCAACGAGGATAATCCTCAGTGTGACGCCCGGATATTTAAGCTACAGTAACCCTCTAGTAATGACACCACATCACCATGATTACTGTTGATAAATTCGCATTGATTCAAACCCCGTTCAAATTCAATTTTAAAATCAAGTCAAACTTTAAAAGTTTTCAAATGTCAAAACTAAAATGTTCATCATGTGGAAAATAATTCCTAACTAATTTTGGTGATGGAACCAATATTTTTATAAAGTGGTTTAATGCCCTAAACTAATTAAATGGGGTCCAAGTTAATATTTTGTGGCCTTTTATTTTAAATATTTTCCAAATTGTTTTAAGTACCCCCCAAAGCTTTTGTGGCAGTGCCTAACAGTACAACACTAATTTTGGACCAAGTTCCATTTTGTGCAAAAGTCAACTGCTATTTTAAAAATAAATGCAAACAATAATAGAAAAACTAAAACAGAAAAGAAAAATTGAAAATAAAAGAAACACACTATGCACTTACCCGACCCAGCACATCCAATGCTAGGCCCAGCCCACCGCTCCAGCCATTGTCTTCTCCATCACCGTGGTAGCATCGTGCGCACCCGCGGCCGATGCCGCTGACGGATCAACGCCACCGAGGCTACAGGGCGCTAGAGGGGGGGGATAAAAGCCGTCCCAGTGCCCACTGGAACCCTAGCTCCCCCCTCTTTCCCTTTCCCTCATCCGCTCTCTCCTCTGCACGAGTCCGGAGCACTGCCACCATGGTCTCCGTCGACCCCGCGGCCACTGATCCCCGTTCGCCTCCCCGACGTTCTCATCGGCTTCCTTGTCGTCGTCCACATTGCCTACGCCATCGGGGTCGAGCCAAGCACCTCTCCTCTGACTGGAACGCGCTCGTCTTCAACCTTCGGATTTCCGGCGTTTGTCACCGATTTCGGCTATCTCACGCCCTCCCCGAGCTCGCTACCACTCCCTACAGCTTCGCTATGATCCCTCGCTCCTCCTCGACCTACCCTTACTCCTTCCCGTGCCATGTAGGCTAGTACCCATATAGCACTGCCGTCATCACCGTCGGACGTCGCCATCCCGTTCACTTCTGCCCGTCCTAGCTCGCGCCCGTGCCATCTACGGATGCAATGTGGTGCCCTCGTTCGAATGGCTCGAACTGCTGCTCGTTTTGGTCCCTATCATGGAATTGTCACGACAGATGTCCTAGTGAAATGACTTAAGCATGGAGCCATCGCAACTAGGAAGCTTAAAGGGGTTTAACGGGTCAAAGGACACGAGAGGTTTATACTGGTTCGGTCCCTTGCGGTGAAGGTAAAGGCCTAGTCTAGTTGATATGGTATTGCTAGGTTTCAATGACCAAGGAGCGAATACGCTTAACCTGGCTCTCGATCTGTTGTTTCTTGTCCTAAGCCGCCGTCGGGTGTTGAAGCATGCCTCCACATGGTGCCCGAACGTCTCCCTCGTGACGCTAGCCAGGTCAGAGGCCCTCCAGAGGAGAGCCCCTGAGCCCAGCCTGAGAGGGGCGCTGGGCATGCCTTCCTATGCGAGAGGGGAAGGTGCCCCGTCTATGGGCGCAGGTCCTGAGGCAGGGCCACCAGAAACTCCACCCTCCTAAGGTCCTTGGCGGAGCAGCAACTTCTTCTTCTTGTTGGGGACAGCCTCAGGAGGGTAGACAACACCCTCATCATCTGGGTCCTTGACAGCCGCAGCCTGGTAGGCGCTCTCGAGAGAGCACACCGCGTCCTTCTCGTCACAGGCGACCGTGATGATGCCACAGCTCCCTGGCATCTTGACGACATTGTAGCCATGATGAGTCGCAGCCAGGAACTTGGCCAGGGCCGGATACCCTAGGATGGCGTTGTACAAGGGGCGAATGTGAGCAACGTCGAAGTCGATGAGCTCAGTGCGGTAGTTGTCGCGCTTGCCGAAGGTGACAGGGAGGCGGATCTGCCCTATCGGGGTGGTGGAGCCGTTGGTCACTCCTGAGAAAGGCTTGGTAGGGTGAAGCTGGTCATAGGGCACCTGGAGCCTGTCGAACGTCTCGACGGGGGGTACATTGAGCCCCGCGCCGCCATCGATGAGTGTCTTGGTGACGAGGACGTTGCTAATGGTAGGCGAGTAGAGCATCGGGAGGGGGCCGACAGTTGCCGCGCACTTGAGCTGGTCTGTAGAGTCGAAGGTGATGGCATAACTGGACCACCTGAGTGGACGCGTCGCCTCGAGCTTGGGGAGGGCCGCATTCACCTCACGAGCGAACTGCTTGAAGATGCGATGAGAGGCAGGAGCCTGAGTGCCGCCTAGGATGTAAGCGATGGCACGAGGCTCTTGGAAGCCCCCAACTCCGTCGTCTTGGTGGTGGTCATCAGTCCTTCTTGGCGGTGGCGGCAACGGAGGGAGGCCAGTGTTGCCCTGTGGGCGATCCTCACGAGGCTGGTCCCTCCAGGCGCCCTCGCGAGGCTGGCCTTCCCAGCAGTCCTCAGGAGGCTGATCGCACCAGTCCCGGCGGGGGTCATGGTTGTCCCAGCGTCCTCTGCCCCGGCCTCCTCCACGGCCGTAGCCTCGGTCGTTGCGCTCGGGGCAGCGACCAAGGCGCCCATCACGGATGGCCCTGATCTCCTGGCAGTCATTGGTGTTATGGCTGTGCACGTTGTGGAAGACACAGAATGGGCAGTTGTCCTTGGATGACTCTGGGTGGTCGCAGTCGTGCTTCATCTCTGGCTTGGCCGCGAGCACGGCTGGCCCCTTGTGCTTCACATCCTTGGCCTTGGTCTTCTTGTCCTCTGGGTCGACCTCCGGAAGCTCCAGGAGAGAAAGGCAACCTTCTTCAGCTCTCGCACACTTGGTTGCCATGTTGAACATCTCTAGGGCCGTGCACAGGTCCTCGTGTATGGCGAGCTCCTCCGTCATCTTGATGTCGTGGACGCCATCATTGAACGCCGAGTTGATGGCCTCATCTAACACCTTGGAGATCTTGAGGCAGACGTTGTTGAAGTGTTGGATGTATTTGTGCAAGGTCTCTCCTGGCTGCTGCTTGATGCACCGCAGGTAACCCACAGTCGGTGGGCGGTCACGAGTGCCCTAGAAGTTGGCGATGAAGCGTTCTCGCATCTCATCCTAGGAGGAGATCGACCCCGCAGGGAGGTTCAGGAGCGATGAGCGCGTGCCATCCTTGAGGGCCATGGGAAACCACTTTGCCATGACTTTCTCGTTGCCGCTGGCCGGCTCGATGCTCAGTTCGTAGAGCTGCAGGAACTCGACAGGGTCGGTGGTGCCGTCATAGCGCGGAGGCAGGTCTGGCTTGAACTTCCCTGACCAGATGATGCGGCGTAGGTCCGGAGTGAACGCGCGACATTCCGCCGTGGTCACCGGGGCCCTCCATGGAGGTGGAGCCTGATCTTGGCGCTCGCGCACCACAGCTTCAGGCGGCACACGGTCTTGACGTGGCAGTGTAGGGAGCGCACGCACCTCTCCTTGCGGCCGCTGCACCACTTGGCAGCTCTCCTCATCGCGCGCTGGCACCCTACACAGTGGGTCGTGCCGTGAGGCTTCACACCTTCGCTCGGGGACGACGTCTTGCCTGGGAGGTGGAGGAGGCGCACCATGGGCCACGTCACCCGCAAGAGGCGGCGTGGGAGGCAGCGAGTGGGATAGTGCAGGGGCCTCTTCGGCGGTGCTGATGAGCTCGGTGATGCGGTCCAGCCAGTTCTCGTAGAGGTCATCAGCCAGTAGTTACCGCAGGAGCTCGCGTGCCATGAGCAACGCAGCCCGCGCGTTCCCCGGCCCTCGGTTGGTGTGAGACGATGAAGCGGCCGTCGGAGTCAGCGACGGAGTGGCGGTGCGCCCATCACGCTGCACAGAAGGCTGCATCGATGAAGTATGCTGCTCGTGGGCCGCGGGGACGGTGGAGGCGTTGGTCGCCGGCGATGGGGAATGGCGGGGAGCGTCGTCGCCTACACACGCCGTCTGGGCGACACGCGCGGCGAGGGCAGCCTGGAGCTTAGCACGAACCCAACGAGCATCGGCCATGGGAACAGCGAAACAGTGGTGAATCAACTGGAGGAAGAGAGGCTCCGGCGCACCCCTACCTGGCACGTGAAATGTCAGATTTTGGGATCTGTAGACCCTGGATAGATTCAAACTTTGGGCTGCGTGCGGAGAACTCAACTCCCCAGCCTGCCTACTCGTCACACTCATGGCCTAGCTCGATGAAATGTAATGAAATGGGACAAGACAGTTTACCTAGGTTTGGGCCACCTTGCAGTGTAAAACCCTACACCTGCTTTGTGTTGGATTAGCCTCGAGGTGGGCTGAGGATGAACTAGTAGAGCGGGAGAACAACCTTAGGAGGTGTGTTCTTGAGCTGGTGAGGGAGAGGATGATCTGAATGATCCACCCCCTTGTATGGTGGTGGCTAGGCTATACTTATAGTGGCCTTGGTCCCGTTCCCCCAAAATGTAGGCGGGAAGGGATCCCACAATGGCCAAATTCGAAGGAAGACAACTAGTACATCTTATCCTGACGAAAGGTGGTCTTCGCCTGCAAAGCTTCTGGTCATGACACCATTGTGGGCTCGGTGATGACCTCCGTCCCCCCGTCCTGGCAGTCCTGGTGTCGGTGTCAAAACCGACGGATCTCGGGTAGAGGGTCCTGAACTGTGCGTCTAAGGCCGGTGGTAACAGGAGGCGGGGGACACAATGTTTACCCAGGTTTGGGCCCTCTCGATGGAGGTAATACCCTACTTCCTGCTTGATTGATCTTGATGATATGAGTATTACAAGAGTTGATCTACCACGAGATCGTAGAGGCTAAACCCTAGAAGTTAGCCTATGATTATGATTGTTGTTGTCCTACGGACTAAACCCTCCGGTTTATATAGACACCAGAGGGGTCTAGGGTTACACAGAGTCGGTTACAAGGGAGGAGATCTACATATCCGAATTGCCAAGCTTGCCTTCCACGCAAAGGAGAGTCCCACCCACACACGGGACGAAGTCTTCAATCTTGTATCTTCATAGTCCAACAGTCTGACCAAAGTATATAGTCCGGCTGTCCGAGGACCCCCTAATCCAGGACTCCCTCAGTAGCCCCTGAACCAGGCTTCAATGACGATGAGTCCGGCACGCAGATTGTCTTCGGCATTGCAAGGCGGGTTCCTTCTCCGAATACTCCATAGAAGATTTTGAACACAAGGATTGTGTCCGGCTCTGTAAAACAAATTCCACATACCATCGTAGAGAGTATAATATTCCACAAATCTAATCTGCTGACAACTTTTCATAATGTGACATCCTGCCGTGGTCCGGTCATTATGAACCGTTTTCCACAACCTGCCACTACACGCGTTGCGAGGCGGGTTTATTGGCACGTCTTGTCGAAGCAGATATCGTGTTCCCCTTATCACGGGATTCTCATCAATACGGGTGTGGGTAACCCAACCATGCCATCAATCACGACGCTTGGGGAATAAGCAATTTTATGGGGCAAGTAGGGAGGCGCACAGTTTCTACCGCCTTTATAAAGAGACAAGGATTCCTATTTTTCACCCGCGCCTTCTTCTTCCCATGCCCATCCATTCTCACGCACTTGAGCTCCAGCGCCCTAGTTCTCATCTTCTCCGCAAAGCCATTTCGAACATGTCCGAAGCAAGGGACAAGTGGATGGTCTCCTCCGTTACGGAGGAGAACATTACGAAGCTCCGGGAAGCCGGATACCTGGCCGTAGACATCGCACATCGGCTCCTAGACGCGGGGCAGATCGTCCCTACTCCAGAACGCCATGAGATGGTTGTTGTCCGTGTCAAAATCGGCGGATCTCGGGTAGGGGGTCCCAAACTATGCGTCTAAGGCGGTTGGTAACAGGAGGCAGGGGACACGATGTTTACCCAGGTTCAGGCCCTCTTGATGGAGGTAATACCCTACGTCCTGCTTGATTGTTCTTGATGATATGAGTATTACAAGAGTTGATGTACCACGAGATCAGAGAGGCTAAACCCTAGAAGCTAGCCTATGGTATGATTGTATGTTGTCCTACGGACTAAAACCCTCCGGTTTATATAGACACCGGAGGGGGCTAGGGTTACACAAGGTCGGTTACAAAGGAGGAGATATACATATCCGTATTGTCTAGCTTGCCTTCCACGCCAAGTAAAGTCCCATCCGGACACGAGACGAAGTCTTCAATCTTGTATCTTCATAGTCCAACAGTCCGGCCAAAGGATATAGTTCGGCTGTCCGGAGACCCCCTAATCTAGGACTCCCTCAGTAGCCCCCGAACCAGGCTTCAATGACGTCGAGTCCGGTGTGCAGTATTGTCTTCGGCATTGCAAGGCGGGTTCTTCTTCAAATTTTGAATGTCTGTTAAGTAGTGTCCAGCCCCATGAATGTTGGACTTCTTGGCTTCTGTGCTCAATAAGGGCTATCTTCCACGCGTCGAACAAACACGAGGAGCCAGGGCGTTTTTACATTCGCCCCCCTAGCCAGATAAATAAATTGTCTATTAAAGGGATGGGGATTCTTAGATCCAATCCATACCATCCTCCCACAGCGAGAATCCATTGGAGCGCGCTTCAGAAAAATCCACTCCAACATGGCCGACCATCGCAGCTCCTTCTCCCTCCCCCGTAGCCCTAAGCCCGATGATTGGGAGAGGTGTTCCGTCCCACACAATCGATTAGTAGAGCTGCAGACTCACGGATTCCTCCCTCCAGCATATATGGTCCCCGTCCTTGCCGGGCTCACCACCTATAATGGCGAGGAGCAAGCGGAGAGCTTCCCCAGCCCCTCTAAGGGGGAGCGGGTGCGCCTTGTTCCTTACTTACTAAGGGGACTCGGATTTCCAATTCATCCGTTTCTCCGTGGGCTCCTGGAATTTTACGGCCTCCAACTGCATAATTTCACCCCTGCTTCCATATTACATATTGCCGGCTACGTTGCCCTTTGCGAGCTATTTCTGGGCTGTGAGGCTCATTTTCGAGCTGTGGAAAAGGTTATTTTGCCTTGTGCCCCGCACATAGGAGGGGTAACTTTATCAAGTGGGCGGAGCCGAAATATGGCGCATCGCCGAAACTGGATACCTGTCCGGTACTCCGAAGAAGACGTCCGAGGACTGGCCTTCGGAGTGGTTTTATATGGAGGACGCCCCCCTTCCAGACCCTGTTCGGCGGGGTTTTCCTGAGTTCGACAATGCTCCTATGAAGAAACGCCAAAGCTGGCGCCCACGGACCCCCCAGGAGGAAGACAACGGAGAATTCCTTTACCTGATGAACCGGATTAAAGCGCTGGCTCAATCAGGATTGACAATAATCGAGGTTATGTCAATATGCATAATGCGGGGAGTGCAGCCACTTCAATATCGAGGGCACCCCCTGTGGTGTTTTAACGGGGAAGATGATGCCACCTGTTGCGGGCGTAGGGGACCGGACTCTGCTGCTGCTTTAGCAAAAGTTATGTCCGAGTTGTTCAAGGGAGAGGAAGAGGAGTTCATCCGTATCAGGCCACGGGATGGATTCTCAATGTACAACCCTCCAAGCTGGGTGAGTTATACCTCTTTACTCCCATTCTTCCCTCATTCTTCGTCGTAGGTACTCACCTTGCCATTTTATGGCAGGAACTGCGAAAAGCTATAAGGGAGGTCAACAGCCTATCTCCACACCAGAGGACCCTGGCCCGGCCCTCGGTCCCGGACTCGAAGAGGATCCAGACATATTCGTGGAGCTGATAGATAGGCAATTCTATCAATTGAGCTGCGATGATGCCATGGTGGCCATAACGGCCGACTATCCCGGACTGCTCCCTGCGTTGCACATAAGACAAACCAAAATCCCAACTCCAAAACTAGGATCCCCTTTTAGACACTTCACCTACCGTACACATATGGTGTTTTACACGGAAGTCATTCGAGACGCTGTGCCGAACCCGCAGCAACTCACCAACAAGAGGCACCAAAGCCAGGTAGGCCAAAAAGGAAGGCGGTCAGGACGGAGACGCCGGTGCAGAGGTATGACACAAAACCTCGCTCCGTGGTTGTCGTCTTTCTCAAAATGTAATGACATCCATGCTTCTTCAATAGAAAAAGCGCTTGCCGGAGTATATCCGGAGAGGCTGCCGATCACGCCTGCACCAGTCGGGCTCCAGGGCCGGACATAGAGGCAGAAGCCAACATGGGGCGGACGCCGGGTGCTCCTCCTACAGAGGATGCAGATAGACTATCTGCTACAAATTCAGAATTGGAGAGCGCCATGAATCATAGGCGTCGCCGGGCCGTACTCCATGATGCTTGCTTCTCGCCAGAGGCATTTGATGCCTTCAATTCTAGAGACGCGTACCTCCGTGCTGCTCAAAATGGTCTAGCCAGAGCCACAGATCAGTATGTAAGGGATGTACGGGTAAGCAAATCTGACGATTATATGCATCAGTAGCCCCTGAGACTTGCAACAGTTGACGCAACTGATTTAAGGATCCTTATTTGTGCAGGTTCTTACGGAGAAGAATTCCCAACTGTCTCGAGAGCTAGATGAGTGCAAGGCCTAGCTCGAAGCCGCTGTTGCCGCATTGAAGGAGTCCAAAAAGGCCCCCTGGTAACTCTTTTGTCTATTGCAAAGAATATCGGTACCAGGTAGTATGCGGCATGTATGCACACCTAACAATAGATGTTGCAGGTGGCCCCGGAGTGAATCCGGAGGGCATGGAGGCGGATACGGCATGTGATGATCGACATCGAAATGCTGGCGAGCGCATGCTGACGCGAGTCAGGCAGGAGAAAAATGATCTCCAAGATGCCAATATCCGGCTGGGCATGGAACTGAAGGATGTCCGAGCCCATCTTGCAGACTCCGTGAAGGAGAATAAACGATTTCAGCGCGACATTTTTAGTAAGTGCTTGAATGAACTTTTTAAAGGAGTTTGGTGAAGAAGCCTGCTAACAACGTTATGTCTGCAGGTATGCTGACGGGTCGTCCCGTGGAGGAGATGCCCGGGTCTTCGGGTGATCTTCTACCAGAGCTCTCACAACTGCACGAACAAGTTCGACACGTGATGCAGAGTATTGCCCAAGCCTTATGGCCCTCCGTGTCCCTGCCAGGAGGCATGGGGGAGCTTATAGAGAAGCTCAAGGGAGCGCGGCGGCGCTTCCGATTATGGAAGATATCAGCCTGCCGACAAGGTGCAAGGGAAGCCTGGGCTATGGTGAAGACACGATATACCAAGGCTGACCCAAACCATATGGCCGAGGTTGGACCTATGGGGCCCGATGGGAAAGAGATCCCCGTCAGTTTAGTGTATGATCAAGTAGAATTAGCCGCAAAGTATTCCCAACAGGATTGTAGGCTAGACAGCCTGTTGGATTGTATAGAAGAAGAATTTCATCAGTCTTAGTGATAGTGTACTTCAAGTGACATATGTAATGTCCCTAGCAGGATTGTAAATCATTTGTCATGGCAGACCTTTTCGCTTCAACCTCTGGACCCGATAGTCCGGAGTGTATCCGAATACCCACTCGGTTATATAAAAACTGGGGTATGCATGGAAACCAGGCGTAGGGGTCATAAGTGCTTGAACAGAAAAGTACCCAACTAGCTATGTTATATTACATGGATAGTAAGAAACATCTTCCAGGGGAATAGTTCCGTTAAGGGTTCCTTTCCCTGGGTACGCATGCCCTAATGTGCATGTCCGAACTGCGAGACACAGGTTAAAAACATCTGGGGGCGTGTAGTAATTTAAATGAAAGTTATCTTTTATTCGCCGACCGAATATTCCCTTAAGAACGCTAGCTTTCGGCTTCACCCAGTCTGAGGTACACATCCGGCTGACCCGGGAGTAACAATCGCAGAGGTGCTCCCCTTATGCCCTAGCCGAATTAACGGGAACGTAGGGCATAAATACAAGAGCCAGTCAACCCAGCTTGGCCAAAACTTAAGTCATATCGATGCATATAATGGCGAGAAAAGGTACATGCGAAAGAATAACACATGTGCGGGGCATAAAGCCCGGAAAGGTAATTATTAAGCTTCTGTATAGGAAGCCCCCAGGTATATTGAGCGCGGTTAGCGCGTCAAGATTGTGTGACCAAGACACAAGTGTAGCCCTTTAGGGCCTTGAAGAGAAAAGAGAGAAAGAAAGAGAGAAAAAACATATGTGCAAAAAATTCACGGAGGTAAGGAGACGAACATAGAGTCCGGCACTAGGCGTAGAATCTTCGGAGTCTGGCTGCGTTCCATGGGTTTAGCTCGAGTCGATTATTCGATGCATCCCACAGATGGTACGCTCCATCGGTCAGAACCTGGTTGATAATGAAGGGACCTTCCCATTTGGGCTTGAGCTTGTTCTTTTTCTTCTCCGGCAGGCGTAGAATTAGTTCGCCAATGTTATAGGTTTTGGCCCGCACTTCTCTGCTTTGATACCTTCGAGCCTGTTGCTGATAGAATGTGGAACAGGCTTTTGCCATGTCATGCTCCTCCTCCAGGGCATCCAGACTATCCTGTTGATCGAGCTCGGACTCTCTTTCTTCGTACATGCGCACTCGAGGTGAGTCATGAATTATGTCGCAAGGCAGCACCACCTCGGCGCCGTACACCATAAAAAATGGTGTGTATCCGGTAGTGCGATTCGGCGTGGTCCGTAGCCCCCAAAGTATGGAGTCAAGCTCCTCTACCCAATTAGTGTCTGATTCCTTTGAAGATCGAACTAATCTGGGTTTAATGCCGCTCATGATAAGACCATTCGCTCATTTGACTTGACCGTTAGTTTGTGGATGATAGGCAGAAGCATACTTGAGCTTGATGCCCATGTTGCTGCACCAAAGTTTCACCTTGTCGGCTGTAAAGTTCGTGCCATTGTCAGTGATGATGCTGTGGGGGACGCCATAATGGTGTACAACCCCGGATGTGAAGTCTATCACCGCTCCGGATTCAGCCGTTTTGACAGGTTTGGCTTCTATCCATTTGGTGAATTTATCCACCATGACCAGTAAGTATTTTCTCTTATGGGCTCCCCCTTTGAGGGGTCCAACCATATCGAGCCCCCAGACCGCAAAGGGCCAAGTAAATGGGGATTGTTTGGAGGGCGGTAGGTGGCATGTGGCTTTGGTTTGCAAAAAGCTGGCAACCGACACAATGTTGTACCAGATGCTGTGCATCTGCCCGGGCCGTCGGCCAATAAAAACCTGTACGGAAGGCCTTGCTTACAAGGGCCCGGGCTGCGGCGTGGTGGCCGCCGAGTCTGGCATGGATTTCTGCCAAAAGCTTCCGCCCTTCCTCTTCGGAGATACACCTTTGAAGGACTCCGGTTGTGCTTTTCTTATAAAGCTCTCGCTCATGGACCTGGTAGGCTTTAGATCGCCGCACTATGCAGCGGGCCTCGTTTTGGTCCTCGGGTAATTCCTGTCTGGTTAGGTAGGCCAGGAATGGTTCTGTCCACAGGGCGATGACGACCATTATCACGTGGGCTGAAGGTGTTATTTCGGTGGCAGAGCCTCCGATTGTATCAGAGTGTTCGACATCTGGGGTTGTGGCCGGGTCCGGACTATTATTGCTGCTGTCCCCTTCCCATACCACAGATGGTTTAAATAGTCTTTCCAGGAAGATGTTTGGTGGGATAGGGTCGCGTTTAGCGCCGATACGGGCTAGGATGTCCGTCGCCTGGTTGTTTTCCCGAGCCACATGGTGGAATTCAAGCCCCTCGAACTGGGCTGACATTTTGAGGACGGCGTTGCGATATGCCACCATTTTCGGATCCTTGGCATCAAAGTCTCCATTTATTTGGGATATTGCGAGGTTCGAGTCCCCACGCACTTCTAGGCATTGGATGCCCATGGAGACTGCCATCCGGAGGCTGTGTAATAGTGCCTCGTATTCGGCTGCGTTATTGGAGTCTGTATATAGTATTTGGAGCACGTATTGCACCGTGTCTTCGGTGGGGGACGTCAAGATGACGCCAGCCCCCAGACCAGCCAGCATTTTAGAGCCGTCGAAGTGCATGATCCAATTGGAGTATGCGCCGTACTCTTTAGGGACTTTAGCTTATGTCCATTCGGCTACGAAATCGGCCAGTACTTGCAACTTAATGGCTCGTCGTGGCTTATATGTTATGTCGAATGGGAGGAGCTCGATGGCCCATTTGGCAATCCGGCCCGTGGCATCGCGGTTGTTTATTATGTCATTGAGTGGTACTTCGGAGGCCACCGTAATCGAGCACTCTTGAAAGTAGTGTCGTAATTTCCGGGATGGCATAAATACCGCGTATACTATCTTTTGGTAATGTGGGTACCATGATTTGCATGGAGTGAGGATGGTGGATACATAATATACCGGCTTTTGAAGTGGGAATTTATGTCCGTCCATCTCTCGTTCGACGACGAGCACTGCGCTTACAACTTGGTGAGTTGCCGCTATATATAATAGCATTGGTTCGCCAACAGTTGGCGCGGCCAGGATTGGGTTGGTGGCCAGGATGTCTTTTATTTCTTCCAGTCCGGCCGTGGCTGCGTCCGTCCACTCGAAGTGTTCGGTGCGCCGAAGAAGGCGATAAAAGGGAAGTGCCTTTTCTCCTAATCGGGAGATAAAGTGGCTTAAAGCCGCCATGCATCTAGTCAAATTTCTAGATTTGCTTGAGGTCAGTTGGGAGAGCCAACTGTGACAGAGCTCGGATTTTAGTCGGATTTGCTTCAATTCCTCTATTGGAGACGATGAAGCCCAGGAGCTTTCCAGCGGGAACGCTGAAAATGCATTTTTCTGGATTGAGCTTAATGTCGTATGTTCGGAGATTGGTGAACGTGAGCCTCAAGTCATGTTATTAAAGAGTCGACATGTCTGGTTTTAATGACCACATCGTCTACATATGCCTCCATAGTCTTACCGATCCGCTTTTCCAGACATGTCTGGATCATGCACTGATATGTTGCGCCGGTGTTTTTTAGCCCGAAGGGCATTGTGTTAAAGTAGAAGGGGTCGTATGGCGTTATGAATGCCATTGCGGCTTGATCAGACTCCGCCATCTTAATCTGGTGGTAACCGGAGTATGTGTCGAGGAAGCACAATGATTCATGTCCTGCGGTAGCGTCGATGATTTGATCGATGCGAGGGAGTGGGAAGGGATCCTTTGGGCAAGCCTTATTAAGGTCTTTGAAGTCGACACATAGGCGCCAGGATTTGTCCTTCTTTGGTACCATCACCAGGTTTGCTAGCCAATCCAGATGTTTTATTTCTTTAATGAATCCGGCTTCCAGTAGCTTGGCCAGCTCCTCTCCCATGGCTTGTCGCTTAGGTTCAGAGAAATGCCGAAGAGTCTGCTTGACCGACTTGAATCCTTTTAGAATATTAAGGCTATGCTCGGCCAATCTGCGTGGGATTCCTGGCATGTCTGAGGGATGCCAGGCGAATATGTCCCAATTCTCGCGAAGAAACTCCCATAGTGCGGCGTCTACAACGGGGTCTAAATGTGCCCCAATGGATGCTGTTTTTGTAGGGTCCGTTGAATGGACTTGGAATTTAACTATTTCGTCTGCTGGTTTAAAGGATGTGGACTTGGATCTTTTGTCTAGTACCACGTCGTCCCTGTCCACCGTGGAGCGCAGCGCGGTTAACTCATCCGCCACAAGGGCTTCGGATGATGCTTCGAGGGTTAGTGCGGCTGTTTTGTTCTCGGCGTAGAGTGCTATGTCCGGATCACTAGCTAGAGTGATAATTCCCTTGGGTCTGGGCATTTTGAGCTTCATGTACCCGTAATGGGGTATGGCTTGAAAAATCGTGAATGCCTCCCGCCCTAGAAGGGCGTGGTATCCGCTACTGAATGGGGCCACTTGGAATGTAATTTCTTCGGACCTGTAATTCTCCGGAGTGCCGAATACCACATAAAGTGTGATTTTCCCAGCGCAACGTACCTTCCGACTAGGGATGATTCCTCGGAAGGTCATACTGCTTTGCTCAATACGGTTGTTGTCTATTTCCATTTTCTGGAGAGTTTCCTCATAAATGAGGTTTAATCCGCTGCCGCCATCCATGAGCACCTTAGTGAGCCGAAAGCCGTCCACAATTGGACTGAGGACCAAAGCGGCTGGTGCTCGGGCTGGTCGGAATTTAGGTTCTTCACTGGCATTGAAGGTGATGGCCGTGTCGCTCCATGGATTTATTGTTGCCACGTGGCAGACTTCGGCAAGGCTGCGGAGTGCTCGCTTACGCCTATTATTTGAGGCGAAGGTCTAGAAGACCGTTAATACTGTGTTGTTATCCGTGGGAAGGTGCTCTGAGGTATTTTGGGTGAGAAGATCCTCACCGCTTTTGGCCACCTGCCGGAGTACCCAACATGCTCTAAGGCTGTGTGTTGATATGGTATCTGCTGTACTATGGATTTTGCAGGGCCCGTTGAGCCATCCCTCCAATACGGTTCCACGCCCTCTAGTGGGCTTTTGCTTCTTTGTAACTGAGTCAGGCGACTTATGAGGGTGCACCCTTTTAGTCGGACTGGGGGTTTTGTTAGAGCCGGATTATCCCAAAATTGCGTTTGGGTTTTCCAGGCACTTTCCATCGCACATTATTTCCGTACTATGGCCGCCAAGTCAGTGAAGTGTGCTACGTTACGGCGACTTATGGCATTGAGGACTCCCTTGTCCGTGCAATTGTTGCAAAAGAACGAAATTGCATCTTCCTCGCGATAGTCCTTGACCTTGTTCATTACAAGGAGGAATCTGGCCCAATAGTGATGTACTATCTCTTGGGGCGCTTGCCTAATGTGGGAAAGATTGTTTGTATCTAGGTGGGTGGGTGTATTTAAGTCCAGACCTTGACCCAATCTATGATCTCGGGGCAGGGGAGTTTCCGGTCTTGGAAGTTCGGGCTCCGGGATGTTGCCCTGTGGGTTCCGTATGCGGCCTGATTCTAGATTCAGGGTTAGGGCGGTGTCCTCCCATGAGCGAGTATCCTCTTCGAAGAGCTCGGAAATCCAGACATAGTTCGTCCTCAGGATAGAGGGAGAATCTCCGCATTGCTCCTCCACCACTGCTATCTGATGGGTGACCGACGAAGAGTTAATCTCCCTTTGGTCGGGTTTAAGCCCGATCCGATTGTAGTCTGTAGTGACACCTAGAGCGGCAATGCGATCCAAGAGCTCGTTCAAAGAGGAGAGCTCCATTGGATCCATCTTCTCGACAAATTTTGAGCCGATGTGGAGGCTATTTTCGATGACCCGAGAGGTCATCGTCGGCGCAGCGGCTGAGCGGGCGGTCATGACAAAGCCGCCTAGTCGGAGAGTTTGGCCTACAGCCAGGTCTCCCCCAGAGGTGATGTTGTCCTTGACAACGAGGCGATCCATCTTCCTTATGATGACGACACAGTGGAGCTCTCAATGAAAGCACCAATGTCGGTGTCAAACCAGCGGATCTCGGGTAGGGGGTCCCGAACTGTGCGTCTAAGGCGGATGGTAACAGGAGCCAGGGGACACGATGTTTACCCATGTTCAGGCCCTCTTGATGGAGGTAATACCCTACGTCCTGCTTGATTGTTTTTGATGATATGAGTATTACAAGAGTTGATCTACCATGAGATCAGAGAGGCTAAACCCTAGAAGCTAGCCTATGGTATGATTGTATGTTGTCCTACGGACTAAAACCCTCCGGTTTATATAGACACCGGAGGGGGCTAGGGTTACACAAGGTCGGTTACAAAGGAGGAGATATACATATCCGTATTGTCTAGCTTGCCTTCCACGCCAAGTAAAGTTCCATCCGGACACGAGATGAAGTCTTCAATCTTGTATCTTCATAGTCCAACAGTCCGGCCAAAGGATATATTCCGGCTGTCCGGAGACCCCCTAATCCAGGACTCCCTCAGTTGTATTCCTCACCCACTTCGTCTGCGAGCTGGGATTTCCCCTCCACCCATTTATCCGTGGGCTCATGTTCTACTACGGGCTGGACTTCCATGATCTGGCTCCCAATTTCATCCTCAACATCTCGGTGTTTATCGTCGTGTGCAAGGCCTTCCTCCGCATCAAGCCCCACTTCGGCTTGTGGCTGAAGACCTTCAACGTGAAACCGAAGGTGGTGGTAGGCCAGCAAGCGGAGTGCGGAGGCGCCATGGTGGGCAAAATGCCCAACGTCACCTGGCTCGAAGGCTCCTATTGGAGACCGTGAAGGGGTGGCAATTGGGGTGGTTCTACATCACCGAGCCGCGCGACACCAACTGGGTGGCGGCCCCCGAATTTCGATCCGGCATCCCCACATGGCTCACCTCATGGAAAGAGAAGGGCCTATCCAGGGGTTCATCGGTGGAGCTGACCGGACTCCAGAGCTGTGTTAAAAATATGATAAGTAAGAAAATCAAGCTTGTCAATGTGGTCCAGGTCATGCTCTTCCGCCGGATCCTTCCGTGCCAAAGACGGGCATTCAATATGTGGGAGTTCGACCCGGCCGAGCACCAGACGCTGTGAGAGCTTTTCGACACGACGCACAAAGACATCTGGAAGGTGCTGTTCAAGGCCGCCGAGGTTCCTCCTCCCCTTACCGAGGATCGCGGACTCAGCGCAAAGCGCCCTGCCAATCCGGTAAGCTCTTTATATCTCACAAGATGTTCCTTTCCCCAGTATAATCATGTGAGGGAGCTGAGCCTCCATGCCATTTAACAAGACTGGGTAGCGACAACGGAGCGGATCGATTGTCCGGCCCCATTGCCCGAAGATCCATCAAAGGCTCTCTTAACGGAGATGCTGGTTCCGGTGCCCTATGAGGCGCCGGAGAAGAAGACCAAGAAGAAGGCCGCGGGGACCAGGAAAGGTCTCCGGCGCAAGGTTGTACCGGACTCATCGTCCGAAAACACTGAGGCGCACTCCTCCCACGAAAACGAGGAGGCGGAAGAGGAAAGTTCTCCCCCCAACCGGGGGGGGGGGACAAGAAAAGGAAGGCCGCCCCATCTGGGGAGGCCGAAGGGTCCAAGAAGGGAAGGACCCTCCTTCTGAACCACTCCACAGCAGCCGCTTACAACGACGAGGAGTGGTTGCCCAGGACAAGCCCCTGGCGAAGTCGTAAGTATCCGGATACTATAATAGTTCTGGTATGTTTCATTTTATTGCTTCTTATAATGTCAAACATGATCATGCAGTCCATCCAAAGCCCATATTGACGTATCCTCTTCGGATGAGTCTTTGGGCCAGTCGGCGATGAACAGCGATTCACTCCCGACAGCCACCTCCCCCCGGCCCACGGACGACATCGAGGTGTTGTCTCAAAGGGCACCGGACCAAGGGGAGATAATTCTGGAGGCGCCCCAAGGCGACATCCCGGATGCCGGACGCATGGGGGGCAAGACTCCCATGGGTTCTAATGACGGGGGCCGTACCAAGTTCGGCCCCTGGCCGGATACTGCGCCGGAACCTCCAGTGGTTCCGGATTCTGTTAGGCGACCCCTCGCTAAGGGGTCGAGCCGTATGTGTCGATGGCTTTTGTCCATCCAGAGGCATCGGACAACTTGCTGGAAGTGCTTCGCGGCGCTTCCATTGACGAAGAGCACCGCACCATCATGAGTGCAGTGGTTGAGAAGGTTCGGTCCGCCAAAAGCGGATTGACCGAAGCCTGTGCCAGCCTCCTAACATGCTTTGAGGTAAGTAATCAAATTATGAGAAAATATCATAGCATAGACAGTAGCCCCTGATGCTCTGTTTGGTGTTCGCAAAGAAAGGCCGAACAGAGGATCAAATAACAATCAGAGGAGTCTAATCAGAATATGTCTATGTGAATAAGCAGGCTTCGTTGCTGGCCGCTACCGCTCATACCGTGGAGGTCTCCGGACTGAAGCGGCCGGGACCTTGAGTGGTCTGAGGAAGAGCTCGGCCTTACTAAGAGGCAACTCGAAGAGAACAAAGGTAAGTGATACCCCGTCTGTATATTAATAAATAAAAAAGTGGTTATTAGATCATAGGATCATCATGAATTTTGCTAGGGGCCATGACCGAAGTGGCGGCCCTGAAGAAGGCGCTGTCCGAGGTCGAAGACAGAGCGGCCAAGGAGCGCATCGAGCGCAAGAAGCAAGAGGCCCGAGTCGGCGAGGTTCATCAAGAGCTCCAGGATTTTGTGAAGAAATACGAGTCCTTGGAGCGTGACTCTAAGACGCAGGGGTCTGAGCTTGCGAAGGCCCTCAAGAACGCACAAAATGCCAAGGGCGAAGCCCAAAAGGCCCTCCAGGAGATTCAGGCAGTCAAGAAGATAGCAGCGGGTAAGGCATTCATTATGCAAAACAAGCATGTGAAGGAGACTTTCCTTTTACTTACCCGAATTCGAAGCTCTCCAGGAGCGTTCGCAGATCTACCAAGCAGCATATCGGATGCCGCAGAGTTCTACCGGGCCGAGGAAGGGAGCTCGACGAAAAAGTTGTTCTGATCTCAATATACTGGGACCGAACATCCGATGCCCTTGAGCGACCAGTTGAAGCAACTGGTCGAGCTTCACAAGGCTGCCGATCTGGCCATGAAGGGTCTCATAGTCCGGATGTGGCCTGGCGAGCCCCTGCCTGGCAGCTACTTCGGCCTGGTAAAGCAGCTTGTGAATGTCTACCCACGGTTTGAAGTCATAAAGCGGTCCGTCTGCATTGAAGATGCGCGCAGGGCCTTTGCCCGTGCGAAAGTGCACTGGGCGAAGATGGACGCCAAAAAGCTGGTGAAGGAGGGGCCACCGGAGGGCAAGGAGCATCGCCACCTTGAAAAGTATTATGATAGTGTCCTGAAGGGTGCCTGCTTTGTGGCGGAGGAATGTGCTAAGGATGTAATATTTGAATGAATGTACTCGTGTGATCCTGTAATATGAAAACGAGTTCATGTGCGCTATATAACGCTTGTCGATTTAAAATATTACCTTCTGTGCGGCCGTTTATAAAATCTGAGAGTTGGCCAGTCGTCGGTTTTTGCCCCCATGTAACTAGTACTAAGGTGTTCGGGATAAATCTTAAACACTCTTTATCAAATTTTTTTGGTCCTTTAAGGAGGTGTTTAGCGCAGCGAACAAGGCAATCGGACTATACAGCTTTATAACTCTCACTTAGCCATAGAAGTCTACAATTTTAAATTTTGGTGAAGCCCCTAGTATTCGTAAGGCCGAACTTGGGGCACTATATACGCCAAAATCGGACAAGGCCGATTCCTCGCCTGAAGCGGAAAAAATCTTTAAGGATTTGAGACCTCTCGAATAGCGACCAGCTCTCGCCGCATCATGACAGTCAGTTTTCGGCTTTCTCTACTAAGGTGCTCGTCCGGAAGAACCGGGACACAATTGCAGTAGTTCTCCCAGTGTTACCTTAGAAGATATAGCGGAACGTAAGGTACCAAAACATCGGAGCCGGGCAAACCCAACTATTGACCCAAGACATGATTCGGAGCTGATGCATATAATGCTATAAGTACGGGGTGCCACACTGTCGAAAGTGTTCAGACTTTTCTTGCCGTGTTATGGGGCGACTGGCTCCATCGCATAGACGTCCCTTAGTGCACGCTTCCATTCCTGCTTGGGAATATGGGTTGCGTATATCATGTTCACCATTTTCACTTGGGGAGGAAATTTTTTCTGTCCTCCTGTGTTCGGCGACCGGGGATCCTCCTCGTCGTTGCTATGCAGCCCCTTTTCCTTGTTTTCGGCATTCAACTTGCTGGCCTGTTTGAACACCCAGCATTCTCTGTTGGTGTGGTTGGCTGGTTTATCGGGGGTGCCATGAATTTGACACCAGCGATCGAGTATGCGGTCCAAACTGGATGGGCCTGGATTGCTTCTTTTGAACGGCTTTTTCCGCTAACCGGATTTAGGGCCACTGAATCTGGCATTGACTGCCGTGTCTTCGGCGTTGTCGCTGTTGTTGTGGCGCTTGTGTCTGTTGCGACGTGGTTTTCCGTTGCTATCTCGGGCATCTGAATTGCCAGGATTTCTTGATGTATTGTTGCTGTGAGCCAGCCAGCTGTCCTCGCCTGCACAAAAGCGGGTCATGAGTGTCGTGAGGGCTGCCATGGACTTCGGCTTCTCTTGGCCGAGGTGTCGGGCGAGCCACTCGTTGCGGATGTTATGCTTAAATGCCGCTAAGGCCTCTACATCCGGACAGTCGATAATTTGGTTCTTTTTAGTTAGGAACCGAGTCCAGAATTTCCTGGCTGACTCCCCGGGCTGTTGGGTTATGTGACTCAAGTCATCAGTATCCGGTGGTCGCACATAAGTGCCCTGGAAGTTGTCAAGGAATGCGTCTTCCAAGTTCTCCAACTGCCAATGGAGTTTGCCGGTAGGCTATTCAGCCAATGCCGAGCCAACCCTTTGAGTTTTAGTGGGAGGTACTTGATGGCATGTAGATCGTCACCGCGGGACATGTGGATGTGGAGGAGGAAATCTTCAATCCATACCATGGGGTCTGTTATACCATCATATGATTCAATGTCCACGGGTTTAAACCCTTCTGGGAATTTGTGATCCATTACTTCGTCAGTCAAGCATAGGGGGTGTGCGGCGCCTCTGTGTCGGGCTATATCACGACGCAGTTCATACGAGTCTTGTCTGCTGTATTCGGCCCGACCGGATTTGCTTTTAGTATATCCGGCGTGACGGTCGGCGTCACGCATTGGGGTGCGCCCCCGTGATCCGTAGATCGATCTTGTATGTCCTGCTTTGTTTTCCAATACGTCTCACAGGTCCTGCGTGTAGCCCCGGGCCTTGGTGTTTTTGTTTGACTAGCAACGGGGTGCGGGCTGGACTTTGGGCTGATATGCCGCTTTGTCTCGGCCACGAGGTGGCCGGTCAGCCGCATCATACGCTGGTAGTGTAGGCTTTAATGCTTCCTCCTCGAATTGGGGTAGCAACCTGCGCTTTGGGTAACTTTTGGTTGGGCGCTCGGGTTCGTATTCCTTGGCTTCCAGGACCTTGGTCCATCTATTCGCTAGTAGATCTTGATCAGCTTGAAGCTGCTGCTGCTTTTTCTTCAGGCTTTTTGCTGTGGCTATAAGCCGGCGCTTGAAGCGCTCCTGCTCGACGGGATCCTCAGGCACGATGAATTCTTCATCGCCGAGGCTCACCTCGTCTTCAGAGAGGGGCATGTAATTGTCATCCTCTGATTCTCCGTCAGTCGCCTGTTCCTTAGGGCTAGCTTGCCCATCCTCCCGCTCGAAGCCTGGCTGGAGGGGATTGTCTTCGTCTTCGGCACTATCCGCAGCGTTTTTGTCTCTTGTGCCGGTATCGCTGCTTTTGCTATGGCGGGGCTTAGAGCGGCGCCGATGACACCGGTGCTTAGATTGCTTCTCGAGGGGATTATCCTCCGTTGCCTTATTGCCATCGCTTTCTTTGGGGGTGTCCACCATATATATATATATATCATATGATGAAGTTGCTGTCCAGTGCCCTGTGAGCGGTGGCTCCTGTTCTTCTCCTGCATCGTCGTCCATACCGTCGATGTCTTCGGAGCCGAAATCAAGCATGTCGGTTAAGTCGTTGACAGTGGCTATTAAGTGGGTGGTGGGTGGGGAACGAATTTCGTCGTCTGCTTCCCACTCAAGTCGGACATAGTTCGGCCAATGATCTCCTTACATGGAGAGATACCTTAATGAATTTAGCATGTCGCCCAAGGGCGAGTGCTGAAAGATATCCGCAGAGGTAAACTCCATGATCGGTGCCCAATCAGATTCGATAGGCACGGACACAAGCGGTTCGGAGCCTGTGGCCGGGGATGAATCCAAGGGTCCGATGACACAGGTCTCATAGGAGGTGAAGTTAGTATTCGGCTCTATCTCCGCTGAGTGTGCGGCCTCCGTGACGGGGTCCAACCACCCGTCCTCGAATGACATGATCTGCTCCGGATTGAGGGCCAGAGTAGCCGCATGTGTGATCTCCCAAACACCGTCCGACGGCAGGGCTAAGTCATGCTCGTCGTGACTGTGCGGCGCACCTGACATGGGCTCGAATCCGTCGAAGATCAAGTCTCCGAGGATGTCGGCAGTATAGTTCAAGCTTCCAAACCTGACCTGATGGCCAGGGGCGTAGCTCTCAATCTGCTCCAGATGGCCAAGCGAGTTGGCCCGCAGTACGAAGCCGCCGAATACGAAGATTTGTCCGGGGAGAAAAACCTCACCCTGGATCGCATCGTTGCCGATGATCAAAGGAGCCATCAAGCCTTTATCGTGACGTCACAGTGGAACTCTCAATGAAAGCACCAATGTCGGTGCCAAAACCGGCGGATCTCGGGTAGGGGGTCCCGAACTGTGCGTCTAAGGCTGATGGTAACAGGAGGCGGGGGACACAATGTTTACCCAGGTTTGGGCCCTCTCGATGGAGTAATACCCTACTTCCTGCTTGATTGATCTTTATGATATGAGTATTACAATAGTTGATCTACCACAAGATCATAGAGGCTAAACCCTAGAAGCTAGCCTATGATTATGATTGTTGTTGTTCTACGGACTAAACCCTCCGGTTTATATAGACACCGAAGGGGTCTAGGGTTACACAGAGTCGGTTACAAGGGAGGAGATCTACATATCCAAATTGCCAAGCTTGCCTTCCACACAAAGGAGAGTCCCACCCGGACACGGGATGAAGTCTTCAATCTTGTATGTTCATAGTCCAACAGTCCGGCCAAAGTATATAGTCCGGCTGTCCGAGGACCCCCTAATCCAGGACTCCCTCACCTGGTCTTGTTGCATGAAATGGAAACCTTTGGTTGATTCCTTGGGACTCTGCGCCTGCTCTTGCCTCCTTAGCACCAAAGAGGAAACTGCTGTACTGCGCCCGCTGGCGCCCGCCTGGCCTTGGTCGTCATGGCTTGCGTCATCCGAGCCACACAAGGTGGAGGCTTGCATAGATATCTCCGCTCCCCAGGAGCTGGCCCGAGGAGGCCGCTCCTTCTAGAGGTCTTGTTGTCATCCGCCTCACAAGGCTTGGCCCCTCGTGAGGGTCTCGAGTTGTCGATGATGAAGGTGGGCCGTACCAGGCTGTTGGAGGAGCCACGCCATGGGCCGCAGGCAGACAAGTCTGGGTACCCCCGTTCCCAGAACGCCGACAAAGATGACATGATGTAGAGAAAGTAAATCCAACAAATATGAATAAATCCCGTTGTTTTCCCCTTAATGGCAACAATACAAATACGTGTCTGTCTCCTACTTTGTCACTGGGATATAGAGCACCACAAGATTGAACCCATTACAAAGCACCTCTCCCATTGCAAGATAAATCAATATGGTTGGCCAAACCAAATAGATAGATCAGAGAGAAATATAAAGCTATAATTGTAGGAATGAAGTATGTCTACCAGAGGGGAGGTGAATGGGAGTTTTAAATTTTCTTCGGAAAAGTCAAAACTCTCGGAACCCATCAGCGGAGCGAATGTAAACAGCGTATAGCGAGCGAATACAAACTAATGGATGGAAACTAAAAGCATGCATCGAGACAAATCACATGATAGAAACAATTCAAATGTAAAGAGGAGAAGCAGAGGTAACCAATGATGCTCGATGGCGACAAGGAATTTGGTAGACCAGTTCGTCCTTCTGCACAAGGACTACGTCTATTTGTAGGGGTTGTGATTTAACACAGAAGATAAACTCTCTTCGCCCTATTCTCCTCGACAAATTGGTTCGTCAACCAATGCCGATCACTCATGGTAGATACTTGAGGCGATCTCCGAACCTTCACAGATTTCTTCTTCGAGAACCACAATTACTCTTGGTCTCTGAAGAAATTGACACCTAACCGTCTAGAGAGTTTGCAGCTCTCAAGAGTAATAGGCGGAGAGTACTGGACTTAGATTCGAGTGATGCTGAACCACTATCTAATGTTTCAGCTCTAGGGTTTTCTCTTGGTGGATTTTAAACTCAAATCACTCAAGAGAGGGGGTTTCTCAAAAATCTTCTCACAATCAAACAGAGTAGCCCTCGGACAACGCTGGTGCGGGGTGGCTATTTATAGCCGCAACCTTCCTTGGTGGGAAATGACCATTTTGGACATGCGGTCCAGCCAATGGCCAACCAACACATTTACAACCGTCAGATTTTAAGAGCAATGGTAACATTACTTGAGGACCAAGTAATGCTAACTCCTCGGTCATAGAAAAATCTCTTGCAACGAAGAAGATCAAAGTCTCTTGCTGGCAAGTATTTTCTCAGAACACAAAGAGATTTCTCTCACAACTTCCATAGGATTTGGATTTAGCATCGGAGAATCAAAGTTTCGGACGCTACATCCCTCTTAGTAGTATGGTGGTCCTGTGACTCAATAAAGAGAAGAGAAACAACGAAATAAATGCTACTTCTTCACTTTGTCTTCAATATTCTTGGTTGCATTCACTTCCTTCGGATGAGCATCGAATCAATTGCTTTGCATCAACAATTTTTGAGGGGCCACTCTTGTTATCATAATCTTCAGTGATAACCTTCACTGCCACGCAGGGGATTATCTTCGTCATTTGAATCAAACTCCTCTTGAATCCAGGGACTTGTTACTCTGTTTGCACTAGCAAACACATAAGTCCCATGTTGGTTATGTCAGCAAACTCCGAAACATAAGGAGGCCAGTTATTGCACCAACAATCTCCCCCTTTTTGGACGATTGGTGACAAAACAGATAATCATCAAAGTGAAGATAGATAAGTGATAGGTCATTCCAACAAGAGTGAATAAGTGTTAATTTGCTAGATGATGAAATAGACTCTTGATATGTCCATTTTGCATCATGTTTTCTTACTGTTATTTACAATGTTTTTATCCATAATAATGCTTTTTGGAGTAATTCTAATGCCTTTTCTCTCATGATTTACAAGGTACACACCAAGAGGGAGAATTCTAGCAGCTGGAAATCTGGACCTGGAAAGCTATGCCATGCCGCCTATTCTACACATCTCCAAACAAGCTGAAACTTCACAGAGATTTTTTATGGATTATTTAAGAATTATTGGAGCAAATAAATACCAGATGGCCCCCACTAGGTGGGCACAACCCACCCAGGCGCGCCCTGGTGGGTTGTGCCCTCCTCGTCCCACCTCTGATGCCCATCTTTTGGTATATAAGTCATTTTGACCTATAAAAAATAAGAGGAGGACTTTCAGGACGAAGAGCCGTCGCCTCGAGGTGGAACTTGGGTAGGAGCACTTTTGCCCTTCGGCGGAGCGATTCCGCCGGGGGAACTTCCCTCCCGGAGGGGGAAATCATCGTCATCATCATCACCAACAATTCCCCCATCTGGGGGAGGGCAATCTCCATCAACATCTTCAACAACACCATCTCCTCTCAAACCCTAGTTAATCTCTTGTGTTCAATCTTGTTACCGGAACTATAGATTGGTACTTGTGGGTGACTAGTAGTGTTGATTACATCTTGTAGTTGATTACAATATGGTTTATTTGGTGGAATATTATATGTTCAAATCCAATATGCTATTTAATACCCTCTGATCATGAGCATGTTTATCATTTGTGAGTAGTTACCTTTGTTCTTGAGGTCATGGGAGAAATCATGTTGCAAGTAATCATGTGAATTTGATATGTGTTCAATATTTTGATAGTATGTATGTTGTGATTCCCTTAGTGGTGTCATGTGAACACCGACTACATGACACTTCACCATATTTGGGCCTAAGGGAATGCATTGTGGAGTAACAATTAGATGATGGGTTGCAAGAGTGACAGAAGCTTAAACCCCAGTTTATGCGCTATTCTGTAAGGGACTGATTGGATCCAAAAGTTTAATGCTATGGTTAGAATTTATTCTTAATACTTTTCTCGTAGTTGCAGATGCTCGCGGGAGGTTTAATCATAAGTATGAGGTTTGTTCAAGTAAGAACAACAGCTAAGCACCGGTCCACCCACATATCAAATTATCAAAGTAGCGAACACAAATCAAACCAACATGATGAAAGTGACTAGATGAAATACCCGTGTACCCTCAAGAACGCTTTGCTTATCATAAGAGACCGTTTTGGCATGTCCTTTGACACAAAAGGATTGAGCTACCTTGCTGCACTTTTGTTACTACTATCTTTACTTGCTCGTTACAAATTATCTTGCTATCAAACTACTCTGCTACTTACAATTTCAGCACTTGCAGACATTACCTTACTGAAAACTACTTGTCATTTCCTTCTGCTCGTCGTTGGGTTCGACACTCTTACTTATCAAAAATTGCTACAATTGATCCCCTATACTTGTGGGTCATCAAGGCTGTTTTCTGGCGCCATTGTCGGGGAGTGAAGCGCCTTTGGTAAGGAAACATTTATATAGTGTGATGAAATTTATTGTCACTTGTTACTATGGAAAACAATCCTTTGAGGGGTTTGTTCGGGGTATCTTCACCTTGTCCGGAACCAGAATTAGCTACCCCTCAACCTATTTCACCTACTGAAAATATTGAATATGAAATTCCTTCGGGTATGATAGAACAACTGCTAGCTAATCCTTATGCAGGAGATGGAAGCGAACATCCTGATATGCACTTGATATATGTAGAACAAATTTGTGGATTGTTTAAGCTTACAGGTCTACCCAGAGATAAAGTTATGAAGAAGGTTTTACCTTTATCTTTGAAGGAAAAAGCATTGGCATGGTATAGGCTATGCGATGATACTGGATCATGGAATTGGAATTTTTTGAAATTGGAGTTCCACCAAATTTTTTATCCTATGCATCTAGTTCATCATGATCAGAATTATATATATAATTTTTGGCCTCGTGAAGGAGAAAGTATCGCTCTAGCTTGGGGGAGGCTTAAGTCAATGTTATATTCATGCCCCAATCATGAGCTCTCAATAGAAATTATTATTCAGAACTTTTATGCTCGGCTTTCTCGTAATGATCAAACCATGCTTGATACTTCTTGTGCTGGTTCCTTTATGAAGAAGACTATTGAATTCCGGTGTGATCTTTTGGAAAGAATTAAATGCAATTCTGAAGATTGGGAACTCGACAAAGGTAAAGAGTCAGGTATTAAACTTAAGTATGATTGTGTTAAATATTTTGTGGATACTGATGCTTTTCTAAAGTTTAGCACTAAATATGGACTTGACTCTGAGATAGTAGCCTCCTTTTGTGAATCATTTGCTACTCATGTTGAACTCCCTAATGAGAAGTGGCTTAAATATCACCTGCCTATTAAAGAATAAATTAAAGAACCGGTACCAGTTAAAGAAGAAACTATACTTTATAATGTTGATCAAGTTGTTCCTTCTGCTTATATTGAGAAACCACCTTTCCCTGTTAGGATAAAGGAACATGCTAAAGTTTCAACTGTGGTTAACAAAAGCTATATTAGAACACCTAAACCTGATGAACATATTAAAGCAGAACCTAGCATTGCTATGATTAAGGATCTCTTGGAAGAAGATATGGATGGGCATGTTATTTACTTCTGTGAAGAAGCTGCTAGAATTGCCAAACCTGATAAGAAAGATAAACATAGACCTGTTGTTGGCATGCCTATCATCTGAGTTAAAATAGGAGATCACTGTTATCATGGTTTATGTGACATAGGTGCTAGTGTGAGTGCTATTCCTTATACCTTATATCAAGAAATTATGAATGACATAGCACCCGCAGAGATAGAAGAAATAGATGTTACTGTTAAACTTGCTAATAGAGACATAATATCACCAATTGGGATTGTTAGAAATGTTGAAGTCTTGTGTGGGAAAAAAAATACTCTACTGATTTTCTTGTTCTTGGTTCCCCACAAGATGACTTCTGTCCCATTATTTTTGGTAGACCTTTCTTGAACACCGTTAATGCTAAGATAGATTGTGAGAAACAAACTGTCGGTGTTAGTTTTGGTAATGAGTCTCATGAGTTTAAATTTTCCAAGTTTAGTAGAAATCTTCATGAAAAAGAATTTCCTAGTAAAGATGAATTAATTGGTCTTGCTTCTATTGCTGTACCACCTACTGATCCTTTAGAACAATATTTGCTAGACCATGAGAATGGTTTTCATATGCATGAAAGAAATGAAATAGATAAAATTTTCTTTGAACAACGTCCTCTACTTAAACACAATTTTCCTATTGAAACTCTAGGAGGTCCTCCTCCAACTAAAGGTGATCCAGTGTTTGAATTAAAAAAATTTCCAGACACTTTGAAATATGCTTATCTTGATGAAAAGAAGATATATCCTGTTATTATTAGTGCTAACCTTTCAGAACATGAAGAAGAAAGATTATTGAAAGTTCTAAGGAAGCACCGAGCCGCTATTGGATATACTCTTGATGATTTAAAGGGCATTAGTCCCACTCTATGCCAGCACAAAATTAATATGGAACCTGATGCTAAACCCATTGTTGATCACCAACGTCGGTTAAATCCGAAGATGAAAGAAGTGGTAAGAACGGAAATATTAAAACTTCTGGAAGCGGGTATAATCTATCTGATAGCTAATAGTAGATGGGTAAGCCCTGTTCATTGTGTTCCTAAGAAAGGAGGTATAACTGTTGTTCCTAATGATAAGAATGAACTTAGTCCACAAAGAATTGTTACAAGCTATAGAATGGTAATAGATTTTAGAAAATTAAACAAAGCAACTAGAAAAGATCATTACCCTTTGCCTTTTATTGATCAAATGCTTGAAATATTATCTAAGCACACACACTTTTGCTTCCTTGATGGATATTCTGGCTTTTCACAAATACCTGTTTCTCAACCTAATCAAGAAAAGACCACTTTTACTTATCCTTTTGGAACCTATGCTTATAGACCTATGCCTTTTGGTTTATGTAATGCACCTGCTACCTTTCAAAGATGCATGACTGCTATATTCTCTGACTTTTGTGAAAAGATTGTTGAGGTTTTCATGGATGCCTTTTTCGTTTATGAGAAGTATTTTGATGATTGTTTAAGCAATCTTGATCGAGTTTTGCAGAGATGTGAACAAACAAATCTCGTCTTGAATTGGGAGAAGTGCCACTTTATGGTTAATGAAGGCATTGTTTTGGGTCATAAAATTTCTGAAAGGGGTATTGAAGTGGACAAAGCTAAGGTTGATGCAATTGAGAAAATATCATGTCCTAAAGATATAAAAGGTATTCATAGTTTCTTAGGTCATGCTGGTTTCCATAGGAGATTTATCAAAGACTTTTCAAAAATTTCTAGGTCTCTTACTGATGTCTACTACACAACCTTCTTCTTGTAGACGTTGTTGGGCCTCCAAGTGTAGAGGTTTGTAGGACAGTAGAAAATTTCCCTCAAGTGGATGACCTAAGGTTTATCAATCCATAGGAGGCGTAGGATGAAGATGGTCTCTCTCAAGCAACCCTGCAACCAAATAACAAAGAGTCTCTTGTGTCCCCAACACACCCAATACAATGGTAAGTTGTATAGGTGCACTAGTTCGGCGAAGAGATGGTGATACAAGTGGTATATGGATGGTAGATAAAGGTTTTTGTAATCTGAAAATATAAAAACAGCAAGGTAACTAATGATAAAAGTGAGCACAAACGATATTGCAATGCTAGGAAACAAGGCCTAGGGTTCATACTTTCACTGGTGCAAGTTCTCTCAACAATAATAACATAATTGGATCATATAACTATCCCTCAACATGCAACAAAGAGTCACTCCAAAGTCACTAATAGAGGAGAACAAACAAAGAGATTATGGTACGGTACGAAACCACCTCAAAGTTATCCTTTCTGATCGATCTATTCAAGAGTCCGTAGTAAAATAACATGAAGCTATTCTTTCCGTTCAATCTATCATAGAGTTCGTACTAGAATAACACCTTAAGACACAAATCAACCAAAACCCTAATGTCACCTAGATACTCCAATGTCACCTCAAGTATCCGTGGGTATGATTATACGATATGCATCACACAATCTCAGATTCATCTATTCAAACCAACACAAAGTACTTCAAAGAGTGCCCCAAAGTTTCTACCGGAGAGTCAAGACGAAAACATGTGCCAACCCATATGCATAGGTTCATGGGCGGAACCCACAAGTTGATCACCAAAACATACATCAAGTGGATCAATAGAATACCCCATTGTCACCACGGGTATCCCACGCAAGACATGCATCAAGTGTTCTCAAATCCTTAAAGACTCAATCCGATAAGATAACTTCAAAGGGAAAACTCAATCCATTACAAGAGAGTAGAGGGGGAGAAACATCATAGGATCCAACTATAGTAGCAAAGCTCGCGATACATCAAGATCATATCACCTCAAGAACACGAGAGAGAGAGAGAGATCAAACACATAGCTACTGGTACATACCCTTAGCCCCGAGGGTGAACTACTCCCTCCTCATCATGGAGAGCGCCGGGACGATGAAGATGGCCACCGGTGAGGGTTCCCCCCTCCGGCAGGGTGCCGGAACGGGTCTACCTTTGTTTTCGGTGGCTACAGAGACTTCTGGCGGTGGAACTCTCGATCTATTCTGCTCCTCGAAGTTTTTAGGGTATATGGGTATATATGGGAGGAAGAAGTACGTCGGTGGACCTCCGGGCTGTCCACGAGGTAGGGGTGCACGCCCACCCCCTAGGCGCGCCCCCACCCTCGTGGGCAGCCCGGGACTCTCCTGGTCCAACTCCGATACTCCATGGGCTTCTTCTGGTCCAAAAATAAGTTCCGTGAAGTTTCAGGTCAATTGGACTCCGTTTGATTTTCCTTTTCTGCGATACTCTAAAACAAGGAAAAAACAGAAACTGGCACTGGGCTCTAGGTTAATAGGTTAGTCCCAAAAATCATATAAAATAGCATATAAAACATCCAAGGTTGATAATATAATAGCATGGAACAATAAAAAATTATTGATACGTTGGAGACGTATCAGCATCCCCAAGCTTAATTCCTGCTCGTCCTCGAGTAAGTAAATGATAAAAACAGAGTTTTTGATGTGGAATGCTACCTAACAAATTTCTCTAAGTAATTCTATACATTGTGGCAAGAATATTCAGATCCATAAGATTCAAGACAAAAGTTTAATATTGACATAAAAATAATTATACTTCAAACGTACTAACCAAGTAATCATGTCTTCTCAAAATAACATGGCCAAAGAAAGCTATCCCTACAAAATCATATAGTCTGGCTATGCTCCATCTTCACCACACAACGTATTTAAATCATGCACAACCCCGATGACAAGCCAAGCAATTGTTTCATACTTTTGATGTTCTCAAACTTTTTCAATCTTCACGCAATATATGAGCGTGAGCCATGGACATAGCACTATAGGTGGAATAGAATGGTGGTTGTGAAGAAGACAAAAGGAGAAGATAGTCTCACATCAACTGGGCGTATCAACGGGCTATGGAGATGCCCATCAATAGATATCAATGTGAGTGAGTAGGGATTGCCATGCAACGGATGCACTAGAGCTATAAATGTATGAAAGCTCGACAAAAGAAACTAGTGGGTGTGCATCCAACTCGCTTGCTCACAAAGACCTAGGGCTTGAGGGAGCCCATCATTGGAATATACAAGCCAAGTTCTATAATGAAAAATTCCCACTAGTATATGAAAGTGACAACATAGGAGACTCTCTATCATGAAGATTATGGTGCTACTTTGAAGCACAAGTGTGGTAAAAGGATAGTAGCATTGTCCCTTCTCTCTTTTTCTCTCATTTTTTATTTATTTTTATTTTTTATTTAGGCCTTCTCTTTTTATGGCCTCTTTTCTATTCTTTTTTTGGGGCTTCTTTGGCCTCTTTTATTTATTTATTTTCATCCGGAGTCTCATCCCGACTTGTGGGGGAATCATAGTCTCCATCATCCTTTCCTCACTGGGACAATGCTCTAATAATGATGACCATCACACTTTTATTTACTTACAACTCAAGAATTACAACTCGATTCTTAGAACAAAATATGACTCTATATGAATGCCTCCAACGGTGTACCGGGATGTGCAATGACTCATGAGTGACATGTATGAAAGAATTATGAACGGTGGCTTTGCCACAAATAGAATGTCAACTACATGATCATGCATAGCAATATGACAATGATGGAGCGTGTCATAATAAACAGAATGGTGGAAAGTTGCATGGAAATATATCTCGGAATGGCTATGGAAATGCCATAATAGGTAGATATGGTGGCTGTTTTGAGGAAGGTATATGGGGGAAGGGTGAGAGTGCGTATAGTCCATGGACTCAACATTAGTCATAAAGAACTCACATACTTATTGCAAAAATTTATTAGTTATCAAAACAAAGTATTACGTGCATGCTCCTAGGGGGATAGATTGGTAGGAAAAGACCATCGCTCGTCCCCAACCGCCACTCATAAGGAAGACAATCAATAAATAAATCATGCTCCAACTTCATCACATAACAATTCACCATACGTGCATGCTACGGGAATCACAAACTTCAACACAAGTATTTCTCAAATTCACAATTACTCAACCAGCATGACTCTAATATCACCTTCTCCATATCTCAAAACAATTATCAAGTATCAAACTTCTCTTAGTATTCAATGCACTTGTATGAAAGTTTTTATTATACCCATCTTGGATGCCCATCATATCAGGACTAAATTCATAACCAAAGAAAACTACCATGCTGTTTAGAGACTCTCAAAATAATATAAGTGAAGCATGAGAGATCAATTATTTCTATAGAATAAAACCACCACCGTGCTCTAAAAGATATAAGTGAAACACTAGGGAAAATGCCAAACTACTCCGAAAGATGTAAGTGAAGATCAATGAGTAGTCGAATAATTATGAAACTATGTGAAGACTCTCTAACATTTAAGAATTTCAGATATTGATACTTTATTAAAACAGCAAGAAAAACAAAATAAAATAAAATGACGCTCCAAGCAAAACACATATCATGTGGTAAATAAAAATATAGCTCCAAGTAAAGTTACCGATGAACGAAGATGAAAGAGGGGATGCCTTCTGGGGCATCCCCAAGCTTAGGATTTTGGTTGTCCTTGAATATTACCTTGGGGTGCCTTGGGAATCCCCAAGCTTAGGCTCTTTCCACTCCTTATTCCATAGTCCATCGAATCTTTACCCAAAACTTGAAAACTTCACAACACAAAACTTAACAGAAAACTCGTGAGCTCCGTTAGCGAAAGAAAACAAAACACCACTTCAAGGTACTGTAATTAACTCATTATTTATTTATATTGGTGTTATACCTACTGTATTCCAACTTATCTATGGTTTATACCCTCCGATACTACTCATAGATTCATCAAAATAAGCAAACAACACATAGAAAACAGAATTTGTCAAAAACATAACATTCTGTAGTAATCTGTATCAAACGTATACTTCTGGAACTCATAAAATTCTCAAATAAATTGGTGGACCTGAGTAATTTGCCTATTAATCATCTTAAAAAATAATTAACTCAATAGCACTCTCCAATAAAAACTGGCAGCAATTCTTGTGAGCGCTAAAGTTTTTGTTTTTTACAGCATGATCGCAAAGACTTTCCCCAAGTCTTCCCAAAGGTTCTACTTGGCACAAACACTAATTAAACACAAAAAAACAACCATAAAAGATTCTAGATAAATTATTTATTACTAAACAGGAACAAAAAGCAAGGAACTAAAATAAAATTGGGTTGCCTCCCAACAAGCGCTCTCGTTTAATGCCCCTAGCTAGCCATGATGATTTCAATGATGCTCACATAAAAGATAACAATTGAAACATAAAGAGAGCATCATGAAGAATATGACTAGCACATTTAAGACTAACCCACTTCCTATGCATAGGGATTTTGTAAGCAAACAACTTGTGGGAACAAGAATTAACTTGCATAGGAAGGTAAAACAAGGATAACTTCAAAACTTTACACACATAGAGAGGAAACTTGATATTATTGAAATTCCTACAAGCATATATTCCTCCCTCATAATAATTTTCAGTAGCATCATGATTTAATGCAACAATATAACTATCACATAAAGCACTATTTTCATGATGCACAAGCATAAATTTTTTATTACTCTCCACATAAGCAAAATTCTTCTCAATCGGAATAGTGGGAGTATCATAAGAGACTCGAATACTATAAATTGTTTCCACATTAAAAGAGTAATGTTCAGAAAAAGGGTAATCATAATCATGACAAGTTTTATAAATATAATAATCACTACTTTTTATAGCATATGTATCATCACAATAATTATCATAAGTAGCAACTTTGTTCTCATCATAATCCATTGAAACCTCTTCCAAGATAGTGGAATCATCACTAAATAAAGTCATGACCTCTCGAAATCCACTTTCATAATTATCATAATAAGATTCAACATCCTCCAAAATAGTGGGATCATTACTTCCTAAATTTGACACTCTTCCAAACCCACTTTCATCAATATAATCATCATAAGTAGGAGGCATGCTATCATCATTATAAATTTGCATATCAAAACTTGGGAGACTAAAAATATCATCTTCATTAAACGTAGCATCCCCAAGCTTGGGACAAACATTAATCGCAGCAAATATATTCTCAAAAACATCATCTTCATCAAACATAGCATCCCCAAGCTTGGGCCTTTTCATATCATAAGCATAATCATTCTCATCATTAATAGTATGGATAGCACCAATAGTATAGCAATTATCATCATCACAATGAGTAGTAGGAGCAAAATATTTGAGAGGGATACCTTTCTACCTTTGCTTCTCCGTCTTTTCTTTTTCTTCTTCACATCATGTGTGGGTTTAATCTCTTTTCAGAGCTCCTTATTAATGAGATTGGTTGAATAGGAGGCTCCTCCTCGTTACCTGATTCATCATAAGAAATAATAGGAGGATATTGGGAAGTCTCTTCCCTTTCATTAGTATTCTCTTCATCCTCTATTTCTTTTCTTTTCTTTATGTAATTGGAAATATAAGGGTTTTTAATGCAATTCACCGCAAAATACATATAAATTTCCTCTAGATCAAAATCAAGGAATTTATCGAGATTAAATTTTGGAATACCCTCAGTTATACGTTTCATTTCTTCATAACCCAAAAGAAGACTAAGCTCTTTATGATGCTCAATGGTAATCAAGTTATCACAATTTTTGGACACAACTTGATCATGAAACAAATAGAATTGGAGCTTTAAATGACCATGTTTATTGCAAAGTTCACAAGGATGGCGATAAATATTGAATATTTCAGCACAAACATCTAGCCTTTCTTGCAACAATTTAGTTTCTAAATTCTTATGCCTCTTGCAATATCTATCTTCCCTATTTGGTGTGTACTTGCAAACCCAATGCACTGCACAAAAATTGACATGTTTATAGGAGACATTTTCATCATAACTAGTGCAATCATCATTAGTACTATGGATATTCAAGGAGTTCTTACTAACAACATTGCAATCATGCTCATCATTCAAAGATTTAGTGCCAAACATTTTAATGCATTCTTCTTCTAACACTTTGGCACAATTCTCCTTTCCATCATACTCACGAAAGATATTAAAAAGATGAAGCGTATGAGGCAAACTCAATTCCATATATTTTTAGTTTTCTTTTATAAACTAAACTGGTTCTAAAACAAGAAACAAAAAGATTCGATAGCAAGATCTAAAGATATACCTTCAAGCGCTAACCTCCCTGGCAACGGCTCCAGAAAAGAGCTTGATGTCTACTACACAACCTTCTTCTTGTAGACGTTGTTGGGCCTCCAAGTGCAGAGGTTTGTAGGACAGTAGAAAATTTCCCTCAAGTGGATGACCTAAGGTTTATCAATCCGTAGGAGGCATAGGATGAAGATGGTCTCTCTCAAGCAACCCTGCAACCAAATAACAAAGAGTCTCTTGTGTCCCCAACACACCCAATACAATGGTAAATTGTATAGGTGCACTAGTTCGGCAAAGAGATGGTGATACAAGTGGTATATGGATGGTAGATAAAGGTTTTTGTAATCTGAAAATATAAAAACAGAAAGGTAACTAATGATAAAAGTGAGCACAAACGATATTGCAATGCTAGGAAACAAGGCCTAGGGTTCATACTTTCACTGGTGCAAGTTCTCTCAACAATAATAACATAATTGGATCATATAACTATCCCTCAACATGCAACAAAGAGTCACTCCAAAGTCACTAATAGAGGAGAACAAACGAAGAGATTATGGTACGGTACGAAACCACCTCAAATCCTTTCTGATCGATCTATTCAAGAGTCCGTAGTAAAATAACATGAAGCTATTCTTTCCGTTCAATCTATCATAGAGTTCGTACTAGAATAACACCTTAAGAAACAAATCAACCAAAACCCTAATGTCACCTAGATACTCCAATGTCACCTCAAGTATCTGTGGGTATGATTATACGATATGCATCACACAATCTCAGATTCATCTATTCAAACCAACACAAAGTACTTCAAAGAGTGCCCCAAAGTTTCTACCGGAGAGTCAAGACGAAAACGTGTGACAACCCCTATGCATAGGTTCATGGGAGGAACCCGCAAGTTGATCACCAAAACACATATCAAGTGGATCAATAGAATACCACATTGTCACCACGGGTATCTTACACAAGACATACATCAAGTGTTCTCAAATCCTTAAAGACTCAATCCGATAAGATAACTTCAAAGGGAAAACTCAATCCATTACAAGAGAGTAGAGGGGGAGAAACATCATAAGATCCAACTATAGTAGCAAAGCTCGCGATACATCAAGATTGTGTCACCTCAAGAACATGAGAGAGAGAGAGAGATCAAACACATAGCTACTGGTACATACTCTCAGCCCCGAGGGTGAACTACTCCCTCCTCGTCATGGAGAGCGCCGGGATGATGAAGATGGCCACCGGTGAGGGTTCCCCCTCCGGCAGGGTGCTAGAACGGGTCTAGATTTGTTTTCGGTGGCTACGGAGGCTTCTGGCGGCGGAACTCCCGATCTATTCCGCTCCCCGAAATTTTTAGGGTGTATGGGGTATATATGGGAGGAAGAAGTACGTCGGTGGACCTCCGGGCTGTCCACGGGCAGCCCGGGACTCTCCTGGTCCAACTCCGATACTCCGTGGGCTTCTTCTGGTCCAAAAATTAAGTTCCGTGAAGTTTCAGGTCAATTGGACTCCATTTGATTTTCCTTTTCTGCGATACTCTAAAACAAGGAAAAAACAAAAACTGGCACTGGGCTCTAGGTCAATAGGTTAGTCCAAAAAATCATATAAAATAGCATATAAATGCATATAAAACATCCAAGGTTGATAATATAATAGCATGGAACAATCAAAAATTATAGATACCTTGGAGACGTATCACTTACTAGTCTCTTGCAGAAGGATATTCCTTTTGTTTTTGATGATGATTGTTTAGAAGCCTTCGAAACACTTAAGAAAGCCTTAATTTCTGCACCTATTGTTCAACCACCTGATTGGAACTTGTCTTTTGAAATTATGTGTGATGCTAGGATTATGCTGTTGGTGCTGTTCTAGGACAAAGAGTTGATAAGAAACTTAATGTTATTCACTATGCTATAAAAACTCTAGACAGTGCTCAAAGAAATTATGCTACTACTAAAAAGAATTCTTAGCAGTTGTGTTTGCTTGTGATAAATTTAGACCTTATATTGTTGATTCCAAAGTAGTTGTTCACCCAGACCATGCTGCTATTACATATCTTATGGAAAAGAAAGATGCTAAACCTAGACTTATTCGATGGGTTCTCTTGTTACAAGAATTTGATTTACATATCATTGATAGAAAAGGAGCCGAGAACCCAGTAGCTGATAATTTGTCTAGGCTTGAAAATGTGCTTGATGACTGACTACCTATTGATGATAGTTTTCCTGATGATCAGTTAGCTGCAATAAATGTTTCTCCTAGTATTCCTTGGTATGATGATTATGCTAATTACATTGTTGCTAAATATTTACCACCTAGATTTACATACCAACAAAAGAAAAAAAATTCTTCTATGATTTAAGACATTACTTTTGGGATGACCCACATCTTTATAAAGAAGGACTAGATGGTATTATTAGACGTTGTGTCCCTGAGCATGAACAGGGACAAATCTTACGGAAATGTCACTCCGAGGCTTATGGAGGGCATCACACTGGAGATAGAACTGCTTACAAGGTATTGCAATCTGGATTTTATTGGCCTACTCTCTTCAAGGATGCCCGTAAGTTCGTCTTATCTTGTGATGAATGTCAAAGGATAGGTAATATCGGTAAGCATCAAGAAATGCCTATGAATTATTCACTTGCCATTGAACCATTTGATGTTTGGGGATTTGATTACATGGGACCTTTTCCTTCCTCTAATGGGTATACACATATTTTGGTTGCTGTTGATTATGTTACTAAATGGGTAGAAGCTATTCGAACTAGTAGTGCTGATCACAACACCTCTATTAAAATGCTTAAGGAAGTTATTTTCCCAAGGTTTGGAGTCCCTAGATATTTAATGACTGATGGTGGTTCACACTTTATTCATGGTGCTTTCCGTAAAATGCTTGACAAGTATGATGTTAACCATAGAATTGCATCACCTTATCATCCTTAGTCTAGTGGTCAAATTGAACTTAGCAATAGAGAAATAAAATTAATTTTGCAAAAGACTGTCAATAGGTCTAGGAAGAATTGGTCTAAGAAATTAGATGATGCACTTTGGGCTTATAGAACAGCATATAAAAATCCTATGGGTATGTCTCCTTATAAAATGGTTTATGGAAAAGCATGTCATTTGCCTCTTGAGTTAGAACGTAAAGCATATTGGGCAATAAAAGAACTCAATTATGATTTTAAACTTGCTGGTGAAAAGATGTTATTTGATATTAGCTCATTAGATGAATGGAGAACCCAAGCTTATGAAAATGCAAAATTATTTAAAGAAAAAGTTAAAAGATGGCATGACAAAAGAATTCAAAAGTGTGAGTTTAAGGTCGGAGAATATGTTCTTTTGTACAACTCTCGTTTCAGATTCTTTGCAGGAAAGCTCCTCTCAAAATGGGAAGGCCCATACATCATCGAGGAGGCTTACAGGTCTGGAGCCATCAAAATAAATAATTACGAAGGTACTAACCCGAAGGTTGTCAATGGGCAACGAATATAGCATTATATCTCAGGTACGCCTATTAATGTTGAAAGTAATATTATCCAAACCATGACAACGGAAGAACACATAAAAGAGTCCTTCCGGAACACTCCAAAATCGTCAAAATAAGGAGGTACGTGATACGGTAAGCTAACGGACTCTAAAAAATCCGCAAAAATATTTTTTTGTCAGTTTTGGAATATTTAAGAATTTTAGGAATAAAGAAACTTCCAGGAAGCGTCCCCTGGTGGGCACAGGATACTAGGGTGCGCCAGGCTTGCCTGGCGCGCCCAGGTGGGTTGTGCCCACCTGGGACACCTTCCGTACTCCGTTTCTCTACCATATACTTGTCTTCCAAGATAAAAAAGTCTATATATATATTCCCTGAACCTGTTGATCACCGTATCGCGGAGAAATCCCTTGTTCTCTTTTCTTGCTATTTCCTGACAGATTCAACTAGACCAACGTCATGTCTTCCTCACCCTTCAACAATGGAGAAGGAGACATAAGGTCGGTCCAGGAAGATCAAGGAGGGATGAAACTAAAGAGGTTGCTATGGAGGAAGAGGAGGAAAGTACCTTTGGGATTCACCCTCCGGCATCCGAGAGGGGTACACTGGCTGACATCTCTACTCATCCTGCTCATCAAGCCATGGGATCACCGAACAATCAAGTGAGCTTGGAAGTGCAAGAAGAGCTCCCACCAAGGAGGCCCTTACACAGGCACATGCCGTCCAACTGGGACATATCCCGGCCAAGAGAAAACAGTCCAAGAACAAAACTGTGGGGCCCTGAGAATAAACACATAATGGACGAGGTGAAGAAAAACAATGAACTAATTCAACAAGCCCTTCGGGAGATTCAATGCTTGAGGGATCTACTCATGGTTATATTGGAGAATACTGCTTCATCACCATCATCTTCTTCACCACCAAAGGAGAATTGAGTATCGGGTATGGTCACTCCCCTTGGCTTCCGCCAAGCTTGGGGGAGGTGACCCGGTATCGTATCATCCCACTATCTTTTTGCTTTTACTTATTTTAGTTCGATCCTTTTGCTTTAGATGAATAAAAGTTTAGTTCGATCCTTTATTCTTTGAGAGTTTGCTTAGTGATCTATCCTTGTAATCTTGTGCAAGTTATATAATAAAGTTTAGTATGAGTTTTTGCTTTCTTTACTTTCAAGTTGCAAATAAAAGAAAAGAAATAAGAAAGGAAACAAATAAAAGAAAGGAAATAAATAAAGAAAAGATTATATACTAATCCTATGGTAGGTGATGGCACCACACAAGGAAAAGTATAAGTAGAAAATTTTATTAGAGATTGACAAACATAGCATTAGTCAATGATGCAACTCATGAAAGAATTAATAAGTGAAGAGAAGATTCACATATAAATATACTATCCTAGAAATCTTTTGTCATTGTGAGCCCTCATCAAAATATTATATGCCAAAATTGTTGACGTTGGACAAGGAAGACAACTTAATGGTTTATGTTTGTTCATATTCACATAGAAGTCATATTGTCATAGATCCTTTAACATGTGGTGCTTGCCCCTATCTTTACTAGCCAAAAATTCCGCACTAAGTAGAGATACTACTTGTGCATCCAAAAACCCTTAATCCCAAATCTTATTTTCAAGTGTCCACCATACCTACCTAGGGATTGAGCAAGATCCCTCAAGTAAGTTGTCATTGGTGCAAAAAGGCAATAAAATTGCTTCTAAAAGTGTGAGATCATTTAGTGTAATAGAAAATTGAGCGTTGCACGAACTTGTGATGGTGAGGAATAAAAGCGACAGACTGCATAATAAAGGTCGCTATCACAAGGGGCAATGTAACGTGACATTCTTTTGCACTAAGGGATTGAGCATACAAACAAATAAGCGCATGGTAACCTCTGCTTCCCTCTGCGAAGGGCCTATCTTTTACTTTTATGCAAAGAGTCAAAGTTTTTCTCTCTATTCCTTTTATTTTTCTCCTTTGGCAAGCATCATGTGGTGAGGAAAGATCTAGGCACATATGTCCAGTTGAATATGGGTGGCATGAGTTATTATTGTTGACATCACCCTTGAGGTGAGTATGTTGGGAGCCAAAATCATAAGCCCCTATCTTTCTATGTGTCCGGTTGAAACGTTTTGCTCATGGGTACGAGGTGAGTGTTAGCAATCATAGAAGACTATATGATGGTTGAGTATGTGGACTTGCCTAAAGGCTCCGACACATGACTCTTCTTGAAAAAAAAGAGGAATTGTAGTTGCAAAGTTGACTGAGAACATAGTTTGTTGGTTTCTAATAGATTTTTTGCTTTATAATTCGATTGTCTGATGAACTATTACTTATTCATGAGAATTATATGATGAAAGTTCTATGATAGAAGTCCTATGTTTAATTTTGTTGTTGTTATAATAATCAACATGATGCTTCTATGTCCGTACTTTGTTTTTATCGACACCTCTCTCTCAAAGCATGTGGACATGTTTTTTGATTTCGGTTTTCGCTTGAGGACAAGCGAGGTCTAAGCTTGGGGGAGTTGATATGTCCATTTTGCATAATGTTTTCTTACTGTTATTTACAATGTTTTTATCCATAATAATGCTTTTTGGTGTAATTCTAATGCCTTTTCTCTCATGATTTGCAAGGTACACACCAAGAGGGAGAATTCTAGCAGCTGGAAATCTGGACCTGGAAAGCTATGCCATGCCGCCTATTCTGCACATCTCCAAACAAGCTGAAACTTCACAGAGATTTTTTATGGATTATTTAAGAATTATTGGAGCAAATAAATACCAGATGGCCCCCACTAGGTGGGCACAACCCACCCAGGCGCGCCCTGGTGGGTTGTGCCCTTCTCGGCCCACCTCCGGTGCCCATCTTTTGGTATATAAGTCATTTTGACCTAGAAAAAATAAGAGGAGGACTTTCGGGATGAAGCGCCACCGCCTCGAGGCGGAACTTGGGTAGGAGCACTTTTGCCCTTCGGGGGAGCGATTCCGCCGGGGGAACTTCCCTCCCGGAGGGGGAAATCATCATCATAATCATCACCAACAACTCTCCCATCTTGGGGAGGGCAATCTCCATCAACATCTTCAACATCACCATCTCCTCTCAAACCCTAGTTCATCTCTTGTGTTCAACTATAGATTGGTACTTGTGGGTGACTAGTAGTGTTGATTACATCTTGTAGTTGATTACTATATGGTTTATTTGGTGGAAGATTATATGTTCAGATCCAATATGCTATTTAATACCCCTCTGATCATGAGAATGTTTATCATTTGTGAGTAGTTACCTTTGTTCTTGAGGTCACGAGAGAAATCATGTTGCAAGTAATCATGTGAATTTGATATGTGTTCGATATTTTGATAGTATGTATGTTGTGATTACCTTAGTGGTGTCATGTGAATGTCGACTACATGACACTTCACCATATTTAGGCCTAACGGAAAGCATTATGGAGTAGCAATTAGATGATGGGTTGCGAGAGTGACAGAATCTTAAACCCCTGTTTATGCGCTATTCCGTAAGGGACCGATTGGATCCAAAAGTTTAATGCTATGGTGAGAATTTATTCTTAATAATTTTCTCGTAGTTGCGGATGCTTGCGATAGGGTTAATCGTAAGTAGGAGGTTTGTTCAAGTAAGAACAGCACCTAAGCACTGGTCCACCCACATATCAAATTATCAAAGTAGCGAACACAAATCAAACCAGCATGATGAAAGTGACTAGATGAAATTCCCGTGTACCCTCAAGAACGCTTTGCTTATCATAAGAGACCGTTTTGGCCTGTCCTTTGCCTCAAAAGGATTGGGCTACCTTGCTGCACTTTTGTTACTACTATTGTTACTTGCTCGTTACAAATTATCTTGCTATCAAACTACTCTGCTACTTACAATTTCAGCACTTGCAAACATCACCTTACTGAAAACTACTTGTCATTTCCTTCCGCTCCTTGTTGGGTCCGACACTCTTACTTATCGAAAAGAGCTACAATTGATCCCCTATACTTGTGGGTCATCAACTCCCCCTAAATGTTTGCAGGGAAGAAGATATGAGATTAATTCTCCTGCAAATATTGAAGTATACAGAGGAAATTTCAATAATTTCAGTCAATGATTCACACTGATGACATATAATCCATTGAGATTGTAGTGCTATCGTCATTCATAACTTCTGATAATAATTCCACCTATAAAACAAATGCGTTGAGAGGAATAGTGTAGTAGGAGGGGTTATTAACATTACAGGATAGAAGTTTTACAACTTAGAGCAAACAAGCTTAAGCCGGAAGTTTCAAACTTGCAGAAAACCAAACCAAAGGAACACATAAATCAAATTGCTACTTCTTGAGCTTGCGTTGTTTTTCCCCTTGAAGAGGTTAGGGTGATGCAGCAAAGTAGAAATAAGTATTTCCCTCAGTTAGGAACCAAGGTATCAATCCAGTAGGAGATACACGCAAGTCTCCAATCTATGCACCTGCACAAACAATCAAACACTTGCACCCAACTCGATAAAGGGGTTGTCAATCCCTTCACGGTCACTTGCAAGGATGAGAGCTGATAGAGATAGATATAAAAGATTACTAAAATATAAAACAAAATAAAAGTAAATAAATTGCAGCAAGGTATTTTTGGGTCTTTTGGTTTATAGATCTGAAAATATATGATGGAAAATACACCCGGGGGCCATAGGTTTCACTAGAGGCTTCTCTCTTGAAGAAAAATAATACGGTGGATGAACAAATTACTGTCGAGCAATTGATAGAAAAGCGCAAAGTTAGGATGATATCCAAGGCAATGATTATGAATATAGGCATAATGTCCGTGTAAGTGGACCGACTCCTGCCTGCATCTACTACTATTGGTGCACACATCATGGTAGCTTACTATCTCATAAGAAGGATGTAGAAGATGAACGACTTTGGTGGTGCAAACGATAGAAGCGGTATGTGCTTTCAACCATTCCATTCCCAGAATGAGGTCCATGTTGGAAGACTCTAGAGTAATGGGATAAACATGAAATTCCAACCCTTCAATTTCAACGGGGACGTCACGACCAATCATGGTAGTTCGACACTGACCCGCAGGGGTGCGTAGCACTAGTGGGGTGTTCATGTGCTCACATCTAATGTCGTGCGCGCATGCAAAAGTTTTTGACATGAAAGAATGAGATGCTCCTGAATCAAATAAAATTGAAGCTGGTATTGAATTAACAAGGAGTGCACCCATCACAGTAGTAGAATGGTCTTGAGCTTCGTTCTGATCAATGTTGTTACCTGCCCATGACCGGTCGGGCATTGTTGTTGCGGGGCTGATTGTTACGGCCAGTTGAAGGCAGATCCAACTGGTTCTGATTCTGAGGGCAGTTCCTGGAAGGCCACACTTGAAGCACAGACCATCATTGGGATTGGGAGCAAGAGCTTGGGGTGGTACAGTTCAAAGAGGCTGCCTCTGCGGTGGAGGAGGTAGATGAGGTGTAGCATAGGACTGTCTTGGTGCAGGTGTAGTTGGAAGATACATGCTGTGGGAAATCCATATCCGACACTTCTGCGCTCACAGGCCCGAAGATGAGCCAGCGTCATGGCTGCGCCTGAGGGATCCCTGGTGTTCCTGAAGAGCAGTCTCAACCTGAGTAGCCTTGTTCACCAAGGTGGCAAAGTCGTCAAAGTCTTGAATGAGAAGTGCTAGCTTGATATCAGGGGGAAGTCTGAGGGAGTCTTGGATTATGGGGGGTCCCCAGGCGTCCGGGACATGTGATGTGGGCCGGACTGCTGGGCCGTGAAGATACAAGATAGAAGACTTCCCCTCATGTCCGGACATGACTCTCCTTTGCGTGTGTGGCAAGCTTGACGTCCGGATGTATGGTTTCCTTCCCCTGTAAACCGACCTTGTACAACCCTAGCCCCCTCCGGTGTCTATATAAACCGGAGGGTTTAGTCCGTAGAGGCAATCATAATCATACAGGCTAGACATCTAGGGTTTATCCATTACGATCTCGAGGTAGATCAACTCTTGTAACCCCTATACTCATCAAAGTCAATCAAGCAGGACGTAGGGTTTTACCTCAAAGAGGGCCCGAACCTGGGTAAACATCATGTCCCCTACCTCCTATTACCTTCGATCCTTAGACGCACAGTTCGAGACCCCCTACCCGAGATCTGCCGGTTTTGACACCGACATTGGTGCTATCATTGAGAGTTCCTCCATGTTGTCGATAGAAGGATCAATGGCTCCCCTCATCGATGACGACAAAATCACCTCTGGAAGAGCCCTAGTTCCCAGGCAGATCCTCTAGATCAGCAATTTCACCATAGGCGCCCGTCCGGCAATTAAGCCCAAGGCGGTCCCCCGGATTGCCAAAAATTATTTCCGCATCAACCCCGAAGGCATTGAGAAGATGGATCCGACAGATGTTTCATCTTTAAATGAACTGCTAGATCGCATCGCCGCCCTTGGGGACGCAATAGATTACAATCTGGTCGGGCTTAAACCCGATCAGAGGGAAATCAGGTCTCCACCTGTCACCCACCTGGTGACTGTTGTGGAAGAACAAGTTAAGGATACCACTCCTCCTATGCTAAAAACAAACTATGTTTGGATCTCCAAGCCCTATGAGCCGGACACTCATCTTCGAGAAGGGACTATCTATCTACCGAACATAGAATCCGACACTGAGTCTAAAAACCACCGGACACTCCGGACCCTGGGCCAATGATCTCAGAAAATTTTCAAAATCCGGATTCCACAATGGGTCAAGGTTCGGATTCAAGCCCACCCACCCACCACAATCAGTACTCTCCAAGCAATTCTGGTCCCCTGGACATATGCGATTTAATGTATATACGACAACAACCTCTAGAAACAGTCCATCACTTTTGGGCTAGATTCCTACCTGTTAAAAACAAGATCAAAGATTGCTGCGATGATGATGCGGTATCAGTCGTTTGCCGCAACTGTACGGACGGGGCATCCTCAACGCCCTCAATCGGCGCCACATTCTACACTTTGTAGATTTGGAACACATAGTACAGAAGTACTGCGCAATGGAAAGCGCCTAGAAAGCCCAGACAGCTCGGTGGGAGCCACCGGGCTTTAAGCCACCCACCGGCCGAACAAAAAGGATGCACCCTTACGGGGCACCTGATCATTCTTCCACGAAAATAACAATTCATCCCTTACCGAGACAAAGAACCGTCCTTGATGGATGGCTCGACAAGCCCTGTCAGATACATGCGATGCCAACCTTCGGGCATGTTGGATACTCTGGCAGGTTGCTAAATCCGGGGAGGCTATCCTCACCAACACTACTTCGACAAGGCATTCCCTCAAGGATAACGACCTTGGTGTGTTTACGGTCTTCAAGACCTTTTCTTCAAACAACCGGTGCAAAAGGGCGCTCTGCGACCTCGCCAAAGTCAATCACGTAGCTATAATAAATCCTTGGAACGATATGGCGATAACCTTCAACACCAATGACGAGCCAAGGGCCCGATCAGTCCGAGAAGCAGTCACTTTGGTTCTAAACCCAATTGTAGATGGCTTTCGCCTCACTAAAGTGCTCATGCACGGCGGGAGCGGACTGAACCTCATCTATGAAGACACGCTCAATAAAATGCAGATGGATAGGAGTCACATTGAGCAAAGCAATACATCCTTTCGAGGAATCATCCCCAGTCGAGAAGCAAGATTCTCAGGGAAAATTAAACTGGATGTGGTATTCGGCATGCCAAAGAATTATAGGTCTGAAGAGATAATCTTCCAGGTGGCCCCTTTCAACAGCAGATATCATGCCCTATTAGGGCGAGATGCATTCAAATGCTTTCAAGCCATACCTCATTACGGGTACATGAAGCTCAAAATGCCTGGGCCCAACAGTGTTATCACTATCTCGAGTGATCCGGACATAGCACTCCGCGCCGAAAACAAAACCACATCCCTGGCCCTCGAGGCACTGAGCGAAGCCCTGGCGGCCGAGGAGCTCACTGCTCTCCATTCCATGGTGGATAGAGACAACATAATTCTTGATAAAAGGCCTAAATCTACTTCTTTCAAGCCAACAGACGAGATAGTCAAATTTCAAGTTCACCCAACGGACCCCAAGAAGACAACTTCCATTGGGGCATAGCTGGATCCGGCGGTCGACGCTGCATTACGTGCGTGAGAACTGGGACATCTTGGCCTGGCACCCCTCGGATATGCCGGGAATCCCGCGCGCGCTAGCCGAACATAGTCTCAACATACTGAAGGGATACAAGCCAGTCAAGCAAACGCTGTGGCGATTTTCTGAACCCAAATGACATGCTATGGGGGAGGAGCTAGCCAGGCTACTCGAAGCCGGGTTTATCAGGGAGATTAAACATCCGGATTGGCTAGCAAAGCTGGTCATGGTGCCTAAGAAGGATAAATCCTGGTGCTTGTGTCGACTTCAAGGACCTTAATAAAGCCTGCCCTAAGGATCCCTTCCCACTACCTCACATCGACCAGATTATTGATGCAATAGCAGGGCACGACTCACTGTGCTTCCTCGACGCATATTCCGGATACTACCAAATCAAAATGAAGGAATCTGATCAAGCCGCAATGACATTCATCACCCCATATGGGCCCTTCTGCTTCAACACCATGCCCTTTAGGCTCAAAAACACCGGTGCCACATACCAACGCATGATTCAAACATGCTTGGAAAAGCAAATCAGCAAGACAGTTGAAGCATATGTAGATGATGTAGTCATCAAAACTAAGCATGTTGAAGCATTGGTGGATGACTTACGCCTTACATTCGACAACCTCCGAAGATATGACATACTGCTTAATCCCAAAAAGTGAGTTTTCGGCGTTCCTGCCGGAAAACTGCTTGGGTTCATTGTTTCTAATAGGGGAATCGAAGCAAACCCAGACAAAATCCGAGCCATGTCACACTTGGCTACACCAACAGACCTCAAACAGGTCGAAAAACTAGCCGGTTGCGTGGCAGCTTTGAGCCGCTTTATCTCTAGATTAGGAGAAACGGCTCTGCCATTATATCGTCTGCTCCGATGCACCGACCACTTCGCATGGATGGATGCCGCTACAGCCAGACTGGAAGAATCAAAGCTTTATTAGCAAGCAACCCAATCCTGGCCGCACCAAACGTCGGTGAGCCCATCCTACTATACATATCCACAACGCACCAGGTGGTGAGTGCGGTCCTCATAGTCGAATGAGAGGAAGAGGGACACAGACTCCCACTTAAAAAACCAGTATACTACGTATCAACGGTCCTCACACCATGAAAATCCTGATACCCGCACTATCAAAAGATAGTGTACGCGGTCTTCATGGCATCCCAGATGCTGCGGCACTACTTTCAAGAATGTTCGATCACGGTGGCTTCCGAAGTACCATTAATTATATTATAAACAACTGGGACGCCACCGGCCGGATCATCAAATGGGCTATTGAGCTCTTACCATTTGAAATAACATATAAACTGCGCCGAGCCATTAAATCTCAGGTGCTGGCTGACTTCGTCGCCGAATGGACAGAGGCTGAACTCCCTAAAGAATACGACACATATTCCAACTGTGTGATGCACTTCGACAGCTCTAAAATGCTAGCCGGACTTGGGGCTGGCGTCATCCTGACATCCCCCACAGGTGACACAGTCCACTATGTGCTCCAAATAATGTATACAGACTCTAATAACGCAGCCGAATATGAGGCCTTGTTGCATGGTCTTTGGATGGCCGTCTCTATGGACATACAACGCCTGGAGGTGCGCAGGGATTCAAACCTCGCAATATCCCAAATAAACGGAGAATTTGATGCCAAAGATCCGAAGATGGTGGCTTACCGTAATGCTGTACTTAAAATATCAGCTCGGTTCGAGGGGCTCGAGTTCCATCACGTGGCCCGACAGAGTAATCAAGCAGCGGACTGCTACCTCTTGAGCACTGCGTTGGATTTCCCCAAAGAGGAAGGGATGATGCAGCAAAGTAGCGTAAGTATTTCCCTCAGTTTTTGAGAACCAAGGTATCAATCCAGTAGGAGGCTACGCTCGAGTCCCTCGTACCTACAAAAACAATAGCTCAACGCAACCAACACGCTTAGGGGTTGTCAATCCCTTCACGGTCACTTACGAAAGTGAGATCTGATATAGATAATAAATAATATTTTTGGTATTTTTGGTATAAAGATGCAAAGTAAATAAAGTAAAAGCAAAGAAAAAGCAAAGCAATAATAAAGTGATGGAGATTGATATGATGAGAAAGAGACCCAGGGGCCATAGGTTTCACTAGTGGCTTCTCTCAAGAGCATAAGTATTCTACGGTGGGTGAACAAATTACTGTTGAGCAATTAACAGAATTGAGCATAGTTATGAGAATATCTAGGTATGATCATGTATATAGGCATCACGTCTGAGACAAGTAGACCAAAACGATTCTGCATCTACTACTATTACTCCACTCATCGACCGCTACCCAGCATGCATCTAGAGTGTTAAGTTAAAAACAGAGTAACGCCTTAAGCAAGATGACATGATGTAGAGGGATAATTTCATGCAGTATGATAAAAACCCCATCTTGTTATCCTCGATGGCAACAATACAATACGTGCCTTGCTGCCCCTTCTGTCATTGGGAAAGGACACCACAAGATCGAACCCAAAGCTAAGCACTTCTCCCATGGCAGGAACAACCAATCTAGTAGGCCAAACCAAACTGATAATTCGAAGAGACTTGCAAAGATAACCAATCATACATAAAAGAATTCAGAGAAGATTCAAATATTATTCATAGATAGACTTGATCATAAACCCACAATTCATCGGTCTCAACAAACACACCGCAAAAAGAAGATTACATGAAATAGATCTCCACGAGAGAGTGGGAGAACATTTTATTGAGATCCAAAAAGAGAGAAGAAGCCATCTAGCTACTAGCTATGGACCCGTAGGTCTGAAGTAAACTACTCACACTTCATCAGAGGGGCTTGGATGATGATGTAGAAGCCCTCCGTGATCGATGCCCCCTCTGGCGGAGCTCCGGAACAGGCCCCAAGATGGGATCTCGTGGATACAGAAAGTTGAGGCGGTGGAATTAGGTTTTTGGCTCCATCCCCGATCGTTTGGGGGTACGTGGATATATATAGGAGGAAGAAGTACGTCGGTGGAGCTTCGAGGGGCCCACGAGGCAGGGGGCGCGCCCTAGGGGGGGGCCCTACCCTCGTGACCACCTCGTGGCTTTCTTGACGAAGGGTCCAAGTCTCCTGGATCTTATCTGATGAGAAAATCACATTTCTGAAGGTTTCATTCCGTTTGGACTTTGTTTGATATTCCTTTTCTTCGAAACCCTAAAACAGGCAAAAAACAGCAATTCATGGCTGGGCCTCCGGTTAATAGGTTAGTCCCAAAAATAATATAAAAGTGGAAAATAAAGCCCAATAATGTCTAAAACAGTAGATAATATAGCATGGAGCAATCAAAAATTACTGATACATTGGAGACATATCACGGACACCCTTGCTCGCATGGGCATTAAACGCGACCCCGTCCCACCCAATACGTTTGTGGAAAGGCTCTTCAAGCCATCTGTGGCATGGCAGGACGAGACCAGCAATACCAATTCGGATCCGGTCATACCCCCTGATTCTGAACACAATTCCGATATCATTGGGGGCTCGGCCACCGAGATAACACCATCGGTCCATGTAATCATGGTAGTGATCGCCCCATGGACCGAACCCTTCCTGGCCTACCTTAATAGGCGAGAGCTCCCCGAAGACCAGAATGAGGCTCGATGCATTGTTCATCGTTTGAAAGCCTACAAGGTTCATGAAGGAGAACTCTACAAGAAAAGTACTACCAGAATCCTTCAAAGATGTATCTCCGAAGAAGAGGGACGACAGCTCTTGGCCGAAATCCATGCTGGTCTTAGCGGTCATCATGCTGCAGCTTAGGCCCTTGTAAGTAAGGCCTTCCGAACTGGCTTTTTCTGGCCTACGACCCGAGCAGATGCGCAAGACCTCGTCCAGCGGTGTGTAGGATGCCAGCTTTTCGCCAATCAAAGCCATATGCCGCCTACTGCCCTACAAACAATCCCCATTACTTGGCCTTTTGCGGTCTGGGGGCTTGACATGGTCGGACCCCATAAAGGGGGAAGCCATTAGAAAAAATATTTGTTGGTCATGGTAGATAAATTCACCAAGTGGATAGAGGCCAAACCAGTTAAAACGGCCAAAGCCGGACCAGTGATAGACTTCATATCCGATGTCGTACACCGTTATGGTGTCCCACACAGCATCATCACCAATAACGGCTCTAACATCACAACCGACGAAGTAAAAACTTGGTGCGCTAATCTGGGCATCAAGCTCGATTATACCTCGGTCTATCACCCTCAAACAAACGGTCAAGTCGAACGGGCTAATGGCCTAATAATGAGGGGCATTAAACCCAGACTAGTGCGGTCCTTAAGGGAGTAAGATAAACACTGGGTTGAGGAGCTCGACTCCGTACTCTGGGGGGTGCGGACCATGCCCAATCGCACGACTGTATACACACTGTTCTTATGGTGTACGACGCAGAGGCTATCTTGCCCTGCGATCTTATTCACGACTCACCTCGAGTACGCATGTACGAGGAGAAAGAGGCCGAGCTCGATCGGCAAGATGACTTAGACGGCCTGGAGGAGGAGCGCGATGTCGCAAAAGCTCGTTCAACACTCTACCAACAAGAAGCTCGAAGATACCAAAGCAGAGAAGTGTGGGCCAAGACTTACAATGTCGGTGAACTCGTTCTACGCCTACCAAGAAGAAAAAGGACAAGCTCAAGCCCAAATGGGAGGGTCCCTTCATTATAGATGAAGTTCTCACTGGAGGAGCCTATCGCCTTCGTAATGAAGGAAATATGCCCTAGAGGCAATAATAATGTTATTATTTTATTTCCTTATATCATGATAAATGTTTATTATTCATGCTAGAATTGTATTATCCGGAAACATAATACTTGTGTGAATACATAGACAAACCAAACGTCACTAGTATGCCTCTACTTGACTAGCTCATTAATCAAAGATGGTTATGTTTCCTAACCATAGACATGTGTTGTCATTTGATTAACGAGATCACATTATTAGGAGAATGATGTGATTGACATGACCCATTTCATTAGCTTAGCACCCAATCGTTTAGTATGTTGCTATTGCTTTCTTCATGACTTATACATGTTCCTTTGACTATGAGATTATGCAACTCCCGTTTGCCGGAGGAACACTTTGTGTGCTACCAAACATCACAACATAACTGGGTGATTATAAAGGAGCTCTACAGGTGTCTCCAAAGGTAAATGTTGGGTTGGCGTATTTCCAGATTAGGATTTGTCACTCCGATTGTCGGAGAGGTATCTCTGGGCCCTCTCGGTAATGCACATCACATAAGCCTTGCAAGCATTGCAACTAATGAGTTAATTGCGAGATGATGTATTACGAAACGAGTAAAGAGACTTGCCGGTAACGAGATTGAACTAGGTATTGAGATACCGATGATCGAATCTCGGGCAAGTAACATATCGATGACAAAGGGAACAACGTATGTTGTTATGCGGTCTGACCGATAAAGATCTTCGTAGAATATGTAGGAGCCAATATGAGCATCCAGGTTCCGCTATTGGTTATTGACCGGAGACGTGTCTCGGTCATGTCTGCATTGTTCTCGAACCCGTAGGGTCCGCATGCTTAAGGTTTCGATGACAATTATATTATGAGTTTATGAGTTTTGATGTACCGAAGTCAGTTTGGAGTCCCGGATGTGATCACGGACATAATGAGGAGTCTCGAAATGGTCGAGACATAAAGATTGATATATTGGACGGCTATATTCGGACACCGGAAGTGTTCCGGGTGATTTTGGAGAAAACCGGAGAGCCGGAGGGTTACCAGAACCCTACCGGGAGAAGTAATGGGCCATATGGGCCTTAGTGGAGAGAGAGAAGGGCAGCCAGGGTGGGCCGCGCGCCTCCTCCCCCTGGGTCCGAATTGGACTAGGAGAGGGGGGGGTGGCGCCCCCCTTTCCTTCTCCCTCCCCACTTCCTTCCCCCTCCTAGTAGGAGTCCTACTCCTGCTAGGAGGAGGACTCCTCCTGGCGCGCCAATAGGGGCCGGCCGGCCTCCTCCCCTTGCTCCTTTATATACGGGGGTAGGGGGCACCCCTAGACACACAAGTTGATCCACGCGATCATATTCTTAGCTGTGTGCGGTGCCCCCTTCCACCATAATCCTCGATAATATTGTAGCGGTGCTTAGGCGAAGCCCTGCGACGGTAGTACATCAAGATCATCACCACGCCGTCGTGCTGACGGAACTCTTCCCCGACACTTTGCTGGATTGGAGTCTGGGGATCGTCATCGAGCTGAACGTGTGCTAAAACTCGGAGGTGTCGTAGTTTCGGTGCTTGATCGGTCGGGCCGTGAAGATGTACGACTACATCAACCGCGTTGTGCTAATGCTTCCGCTGTCGGTCTACAAGGGTACGTAGATCACACTCTCCCCTCTCGTTGCTATGCGTCACCATGATCTTGCGTGTGCGTAGGAATTTTTTTGAAATTACTACGTTCCCCAACAGTGGCATCCGAGCCTAGGTTTTGTGTGTTGATGTTATATGCATGAGTAGAACACAAGTGAGTTGTGGGCGATATAAGTCATACTTTACCAGCATGTCATACTTTGGTTCGGCGGTATTGTTGGACGAAGTGGCCCGGACCGACATTACGCGTACGCTTACGCGAGACCGGTTCTCCCGACGTGCTTTGCACAAAGGTGGCTAGCGGGTGACAGTTTCTCCAACTTTAGTTGAACCGAGTGTGTCTACGCCCGGTCCTTGCGAAGGTTAAAGCAGCACCAACTTTACAAACTATCGTTGTGGTTTTGATGCGTAGGTAAGATTGGTTCTTGCTTAAGCCCGTAGTAACAACGTAAAACTTGAAACAACAAAGTAGAAGACGTCTAACTTGTTTTTGCAGGGCATGTTGTGATGTGATATGGTCAAGACATGATGCTAAATTTTATTGTATGAGATGATCATGTTTTGTAAACAAGTTATCGGCAACCGGCAAGAGCCATATGGTTGTCACTTTATTGTATGCAATGCAATTGCGCTGTAATGCTTTACTTTATCACTAAGCGGTAGCGATAGTCGTGGAAGCATAAGATTGACGAGACAATAACGATGCTACAATGGTGATCAAGGTGTCACGCCGGTGACGATGGTGATCACGACGGTGCTTCGAAGATGGAGATCACAAGCACAAGATGATGATGGCCATATCATATCACTTATATTGATTGCATGTGATGTTTATCTTTTATGCACCTTATCTTGCTTTGATTGACGGTAGCATTTTAAGATGATCTCTCACTAACTATCAAGAAGTGTTCTCCCTGAGTATGCACCGTTGCGAAAGTTCTTCGTGCTGAGACACCACGTGATGATCGGGTGTGATAGGCTCTACGTTCAAATACAACGGGTGCAAAACAGTTGCACACGCAGAATACTCAGGTTATACTTGACGAGCCAAGCATATACAGATATGGCCTCTGAACACGGAGACCGAAAGGTCGAGCATGAATCATATAGTAGATATGATCAACATAGCGATGTTCACCAATGAAACTACTCCATATCACGTGATGATCGGACATGGTTTAGTTGATTTGGATCACGTAATCACTTAGAGGATTAGAGGGATGTCTATCTAAGTGGGAGTTCTTTAGTAATATGATTAATTGAACCTAAATTTATCATGAACTTAGTACCTGATAGTATCTTGCTTGTTTATGTTTGATTGTAGATAGATGGCCCGTGCTGTTGTTCCGTTGAATTTTAATGCGTTCCTTGAGAAAGCAAAGTTGAAAGATGATGGTACCAATTACACGGACTGGGTCCGTAACTTGAGGATTATCCTCATTGCTGCACAGAAGAATTACGCCCTGGAAGCACCGCTAGGTGATAGGCCTGCTGCTGGAGCAACACCAGATGTTATGAACGTGTGCCATGCTTTACGGCTTAGAATCGGGACTTCAACGACATTTTGAACGTCATGGAGCATGTGAGATGTTCCAGGAGTTGAAGTTAATATTTCAAGCAAATGCCCGGATTGAGAGATATGAAGTCTCCAATAAGTTCTATAGCTGCAAGATGGAGGAGAACAGTTATGTCAGTGAGCATATACTCAAAATGTTTGGGTATAATAATCACTTGATTCAATTGGGAGTTAATCTTCCAGATGATTGCGTCATTGACAAAATTCTCCAATCACTGCCACCAAGCTACAAGAGCTTCGTGATGAACTATAATATGCAAGGGATGAATAAAACTATTCCCGAGATCTTCGCAATGCTGAAAGCTGCGGAGGTAGAAATCAAGAAGGAGCATCAAGTGTTGATGGTCAATAAGACCACTAGTTTCAAGAAAAAGGGCAAAGGGAAGAAGAAGGGGAACTTCAAAAAAGAACAGCAAGCAAGTTGCTACTCAAGAGAAGAAACCCAAACCTGGACCTAAGCCTGAAACTGAGTGCTTCTACTGCAAGCAGACTGGTCACTGGAAGCGGAACTGCCCCAAGTATTTGGCGGATAAGAAGGATGGCAAGGTGAACAAAGGTATATGTGATATACATGTTATTGATGTGTACCTTACTAATGCTCGCAGTAGCACCTGGGTATTTGATACTGGTTCTGTTGCTAACATTTGCAACTCGAAACAGGGACTACGGATTAAGCGAAGATTGGCTAAGGACGAGGTGACGATGCGCGTGGGAAATGGTTCCAAAGTCGATGTGATCGCGGTCGGCACGCTACCTCTACATCTACCTTCGGGATTAGTATTAGACCTAAATAATTGTTATTTGGTGCCAACGTTAAGCATGAACATTATATCTGGATCTTGTTTGATGCGAGACGGTTATTCATTTAAATCAGAGAATAATGGTTGTTCTATTTATATGAGTAATATCTTTTATGGTCATGCACCCTTAATGAGTGATCTATTCTTATTAAATCTCGATAGTAGTGACACACATATTCATAATGTTGAAGCCAAAAGATGCAAAGTTGATAATGATAGTGCAACTTATTTGTGGCACTACCATTTGGGTCATATCGATGTAAAGCGCATGAAGAAACTCCATACTGATGGGCTTTTGGAACCACTTGATTATGAATCACTTGGTACTTGCGAACCGTGCCTTATGGGTAAGATGACAAAAACACCGTTCTTCGGTACTATGGAGAGAGCAATAGATTTGTTGGAAATCATACATACAGATGTATGTGGTCCGATGAATGTTGAGGCTCATGGCGGATATCGTTATTTTCTCACCTTCACAGATGACTTAAGCAAATATGGGTATATCTACTTAATGAAACATAAGTCTGAAACATTTGAAAAGTTCAAAGAATTTCAGAGTGAAGTTGAAAATCATCGTAACAAGAAAATAAAATTCCTGCGATCTGATCATGGAGGAGAATATTTGAGTTACGAGTTTGGTGTACATTTGAAACAATGCGGAATAGTTTCGCAACTCACGCCACCCGGAACACCACAGCGTAATGGTGTGTCCGAATGTCATAATTGTACTTTACTAGATATGGTGCGATCTATGATGTCTCTTACTGATTTACTGCTATCGTTTTGGGGTTATGCTCTAGAGATGGACGCATTCACGTTAAATAGGGCACCATCAAAATCCGTTGAGACGACACCTTATGAACTATGGTTTGGAAAGAAACCAAAGTTGTCGTTTCTGAAAGTTTGGGGTTGCGATGCTTATGTGAAAAAGCTTCAACCTGATAAGCTCGAACCCAAATCGGAGAAATGTGTCTTCATAGGATATCCAAAGGAAACTATTGGATACACCTTCTATCACAGATCCGAAGGCAAAACTTTTGTTGCTAAATTCAGAAACTTTCTAGAGAAGGAGTTTCTCTCGAAAGAAGTGAGTGGGAGGAAAGTAGAACTTGATGAGGTAACTGTACCTGCTCCCTTATTGGAAAGTAGTACATCACAGAAACCAGTTTCTGTGACACCTACACCAATTAGTGAGGAAGCTAATGATGATGATCATGAAGCTTCAGAACAAGATACTACTGAACCTTGTAGATCAACCAGAGTAAGACCCGCACCAGAGTGGTATGGTAATCCTGTTCTGGAAGTCATGCTACTAGATCATGATGAACCTACGAACTATGGAGAAGCGATGGTGAGCCCAGATTCCGCAAAATGGCTTGAAGCCATGAAATCTGAGATGGGATCCATGTATGAGAACAAAGTATGGACTTTGGTTGACTTGCCCAATGATCGGCAAGCAATTGAGAATAAATGGATCTTTAAGAAGAAGACTGACGCTGACGGTAATGTTACTGTCTACAAAGCTCGACTTGTCACAAAAGGTTTTCGACAAGTTCAAGGGATTGACTACGATGAGACCTTCTCACCCGTAGCGATGCTTAAGTCTGTCCGAATCATGTTAGCAATTGCCGCATTTTATGATTATGAAATTTGGCAGATGGATGTCAAAACAACATTCCTGAATGGATTTCTGCAAGAAGAGTTGCATATGATGCAGCCGGAAGGTTTTGTCGATCCAAAGGGAGCTAACAAAGTGTGCAAGCTCCAGCGATCCATTTATGGACTGGTGCAAGCCTCTCGGAGTTGGAATAAATGCTTTGATAGTGTGATCAAAGCATTTGGTTTTGTACAGACTTTTGGAGAAGCCTGTATTTACAAGAAAGTGAGTGGGAGCTCTGTAGCATTTCTGATATTATATGTAGATGACATATTACTAATCGGAAATGATATAGAATTTCTGGATAGCATAAAGGGATACTTGAATAAGAGTTTTTCAATGAAAGACCTCGGTGAAGCTGCTTACATATTGGGCATTAAGATCTATAGAGACAGATCAAGACGCTTAATTGGACTTTCACAAAGCACATACCTTGACAAAGTTTTGAAAACGTTCAAAATGGATCAAGCAAAGAAAGGATTCTTGCCTGTGTTACAAGGTGTGAAATTGAGTAAGACTCAATGCCCGACCAATGCAGAAGATAGAGAGAAAATGAAAGATGTTCCCTATGCTTCAGCCATAGGCTCTATCATGTATGCAATGCTGTGTACCAGACCTGATGTGTGTCTTGCTATAAGTCTAGCAGGGAGGTACCAAAGTAATCCAGAAGTGGATCACTGGACAGCGGTCAAGAACATCCTGAAATACCTAAAAAGGACTAAGGATATGTTTCTCATATATGGAGGTGACAAAGAGCTCATCGTAAATGGTTACGTTGATGCAAGCTTTGACACTGATCCGGACGATTCTAAATCGCAAACCAGATACGTGTTTACATTAAACGGTGGAGCTGTCAGTTGGTGCAGTTCTAAACAAAGCGTTGTGGCGGGATCTACATGTGAAGCGGAGTACATAGCTGCTTCGGAAGCAGCAAACGAAGGAGTCTAGATGAAGGAGTTCATATCCGATCTAGGTGTCATACCTAGTGCATCGGGTCCAATGAAAATCTTTTGTGACAATACTGGTGCAATTGCCTTGGCAAAGGAATCCAGATTTCACAAGAGAACCAAGCACATCAAGAGACGCTTCAATTCCATCCGGGATCTAGTCCAGGTGGGAGACATAGAGATTTGCAAGATACATACGAATCTGAATATAGCAGACCCGTTGACTAAGCCTCTTCCACGAGCAAAACATGATCAGCACCAAAGCTCCATGGGTGTTAGAATCATTACTGTGTAATCTAGATTATTGACTCTAGTGCAAGTGGGAGACTGAAGGAAATATGCCCTAGAGGCAATAATAATGTTATTATTTTATTTCCTTATATCATGATAAATGTTTATTATTCATGCTAGAATTGTATTATCCGGAAACATAATACTTGTGTGAATACATAGACAAACCAAACGTCACTAGTATGCCTCTACTTGACTAGCTCATTAATCAAAGATGGTTATGTTTCCTAACCATAGACATGTGTTGTCATTTGATTAACAGGATCACATTATTAGGAGAATGATGTGATTGACATGACCCATTTCATTAGCTTAGCACCCGATCGTTTAGTATGTTGCTATTGCTTTCTTCATGACTTATACATGTTCCTATGACTATGAGATTATGCAACTCCCGTTTGCCGGTGGAACACTTTGTGTGCTACCAAATGTCACAACGTAACTGGGTGATTATAAAGGAGCTCTACAGGTGTCTCCAAAGGTAAATGTTGGGTTGGCATATTTCCAGATTAGGATTTGTCACTCCGATTGTCGGAGAGGTATCTCTGGGCCCTCTCGGTAATGCACATCACATAAGCCTTGCAAGCATTGCAACTAATGAGTTAATTGCGAGATGATGTATTACAAAACGAGTAAAGAGACTTGCCGGTAACGAGATTGAACTAGGTATTGAGATACCGACGATCGAATCTCGGGCAAGTAACATATCGATGACAAAGGGAACAACGTATGTTGTGATGCAGTCTGACCGATAAAGATCTTCGTAGAATATGTAGGAGCCAATATGAGCATCCAGGTTCCGCTATTGGTTATTGATCGGAGACGTGTCTCGGTCATGTCTGCATTGTTCTCGAACCCATAGGGTCCGCACGCTTAAGGTTTCGATGACAATTATATTATGAGTTTATGAGTTTTGATGTACCGAATTTAGTTCGGAGTCCCGGATGTGATCGCGGACATAACGAGGAGTCTCGAAATGGTCGAGACATAAAGATTGTTATATTGGACGGCTATATTCGGACACCGGAAGTGTTCCAGGTGATTTCGGAGAAAACCGGAGAGCCGGAGGGTTACCGGAACCCTACCGGGAGAAGTAATGGGCCATATGGGCCTTAGTGGAGAGAGAGAAGGGCAGCCAGGGTGGGCCGCACGCCTCCTCCCCCTGGGTCCGAATTGGACTAGGAGAGGGGGGGGGGGGGGGCGGCGCCCCCCTTTCCTTCTCCCTCCCCACTTCCTTCCCCCTCCTAGTAGGAGTCCTACTCCTGCTAGGAGGAGGACTCCTCCTGGCGCGCCAATAGGGGCCGGCCGGCCTCCTCCCCTTGCTCCTTTATATACGGGGGCAGGGGGCACCCCTAGACACACAAGTTGATCCACGTGATCATATTCTTAGCCGTGTGCGGTGCCCCCTTCCACCATAATCCTCGATAATATTGTAGCGGTGCTTAGGCGAAGCCCTGCGACGGTAGTACATCAAGATCGTCACCACACTGTCGTGCTGACGGAACTCTTCCCTGACACTTTTCTGGATCGGAGTCCGGGGATCGTCATCGAGCTGAACGTGTGCTAAAACTCGGAGGTGCTGTAGTTTCGGTGCTTGATCGGTCGGCCCGTGAAGACGTACGACTACATCAACCGCGTTGTGCTAACGCTTCCGCTGTCGGTCTACAAGGGTACGTACATCACACTCTCCCCTCTCGTTGCTATGCATCACCATGATCTTGCGTGTGCGTAGGAATTTTTTTGAAATTACTACGTTCCCCAACATGTAATGCATTGGACAATCGCTTAGAGCCGAACCCTTGGAATGCTGCCAGACTCCGACGATTCTACGCCTAAATCCGGACTCATAGTTCGTTACCTTTTTTCTCTTTCTTTCTCCTTCTTCTTTTGATTTTTATACGATTTCCAGCCCGTGTTCAGATAAACCACACACTTAAGGGGTATACATCCTTAAATGTACATACCCCCGAATATCTGGGGGCTTCTTGTCACAGAAGCTTATGATTATTTTTCGAGCATCAAACTCATCGTATATATGCGTCGTCTTCTCATATATGTCTTTTCGTCACCATTATATGCACCTTTATGACTTAAGTTTTTGCCAAGCTGGGTTGCCTGGCTCCTATGCTGATGCCCTATGTTCCCATTTGTTCGGCTAGGGCATGAAGGGACCACCTCTGCGATTATTACAAGCAGGTTATCCGGACGTGTACCTCAGACGGGTGAAGCCGAAAGCTAGCGTTCTTAAGGGAATAATAGGTCGGTGAACAAAAGATGAACCGCACTCGTTGCGCTGCAAGCCCCCAAAATATAACGTATTGTGATTTTTAGCATCACAACTCAGGCGTTCACAACAACGCACGCTGGCCCAGGGAAAGAAACCCTTAATGGAACTATTCTCTCTCGAAGATGTTTCTTACGATCAAATGTAATATAACATATCTCCCCGAATACAACTTGTCTGTTCAAGCAACTATGACCGTCCTTCCTGGTTTTCGAACATACTTCGGTGTTTACCACCTGTACAGTATTCGGAAACACTCCAAACTTTGGATTTAGGAGGTTAAAGTGGAAGGTCTACCATGCCAATCGTTTTATAATTCGGCTAGAGATACGTTTGTTGATAAAAGTACATTACTACTTGGACTCGAAAAAATCCTCCCCCTCTAGACCATCTAATAAGTTGTCTAGCTTACAATCCTATTGAGAAAACTTGGCAACTATCTTTACTTGGTCATATACTAAGCTAATAGGATTTTCCTGTCCATCTAGTCCCCGGGGTCCGACCCGGGCCATATGATTCGGATCAAGTCCGGTGTACCGTGTTTTCACCATGGCCCAGGCCTCTCGTGCACCTTCTCAGCATGCTGATATATTCCATAGTCCAAAGCACCGACGAGCTCCTTTGAATAAATTCATGAGCTCCTCCATACTTCCTGGAGGAGTATCGGCTGGCCATAAAGCTTTAGCAATGTTCATCATTGCCCCCCGGGCTCGCTCATGCACTCTGGACAACTCTTGTAGCAGATCGCCTTGAAATCCGGACACCTCTTCTTCGGGCCGCCCAGTCAGCACACCTATAGGAAAAACTTGTTTACACCTCGCATTAGGGAACTGTACGAAAGTAAGGTTAAAAGGCATACTGAATATTCCGCCTTTTAGCTTTTTGTTCTCTTTCAAGGCGTCTGCCAGTTGTGCCCGTACACCCTTCAGCTCTTCGGCTTTCTTGGTGTTAGCATCATGTAGCTTGTTCTTCTAACACCTGATCCATGTAAGTACACATTGACCAGTGGCCTCTTGCATGTCGGCATGCTGTTTATCCGCCTGCACGGTCATTAGTTCCTTTTCTAACCAATCCGCCAATCCTGCTATTGTAAATGCAACATTGCTTATGTTAAAATATCGCAGGCATATAATCGTATTTTCCGGATAGTAGTTGACATTACCAGTCGGTGCCTTCTTGGATTTCTCCAGTTCGGCGGTGACTGTAGTTAGCTGGGACTGACATTTTTCAAGCTCATGATATAGCAGGTTGTTCTTCTCCGTGAGTACCTAAATTGTACAATGGTTCTTAAATAAGTTGTGCCAACTACTTTAAGTCTCGGGGGCTATGAGTGCACATGATTATTGAACCTACATAAAAGTCTTACCCACATACCCTTTGAAAGCTGGTGAGTGGCTCTAGCTAGCCCATCCCGAGCAGCTCGGATATATGCATCCGCTGAGCTGAAGGCATTGAATGCCTCTTCGGTGAAAGTTGCATCATGCATAGCTGCCCTCCGGCGCCGATGATTCATTGCACTCTCCACTTTAGAGTTGGTAACGGATACATCATCCAAATCCTCGCGGAGAGGATAATCCGGCGTCGCTCCTATATCATCCCTAGTCCTTGGAACGGAGTCTGGGGTTGAATTGGGTGGTGTATGACCAGCGAGGCCTCCTGACACAGTCCGACATATGCTTTTCTTAAAAACAATATGGCACAACGGGAAACATCACAATTCGGTATACCCGCCAAGGGCA